>NW_016816734.1:27329-113645 GCF_001698545.2 Rhinopithecus bieti
GTGCCTGTATGCTTACAGCGCAGTATTGGGGTGGGAGTTACCCGATTTTCCAGGTGTTGTGTGTCTCAGTTCCCCTGGCTAGGAAAACGGATCCCCTTCCCCCTTGCGCTTCCAGGTGAGGCGATGCCTCGCCCTGCTTCAGCTCTCGCTGGTCAGGCTGCAGCAGCTGACCAGCACCGATTGTCCGGCACTCCCTAGTGAGATGACCCCAGTACCTCAGTTGAAAATGCAGAAATCACCGGTCTTCTGTGTCGCTCGCGCTGGGAGTTGGAGACTGGAGCTGTTCCTATTCGGCCATCTTGCTCCGCCTCCGCATTTTTTTTTTTTTAACATGGAGTCTCACTCTTGTCACCCAAGCTGGAGTGTGATGGTGCAACCTCGGCTCACTGCAACCTCCACCTCTTGAATTCAAGCAATTCTCCTGCCTCACCCTCCCAAGTAGCTGGGATTACAGGCGTGCACCACCGTCCCTGGCTAATTTTGTATTTTTAGTAGAGATGGGGTTTCCCCATGTTGGCCAGGTTGATCTTGAACTCCTGACCTCAGGTGATCCACTCACCTTGGCCTCCCAAAGTGCTGGGATTACAGGTGTGAGCCACCGTGCTCAGCCTTAAAAGTGACATTTTATATACCCATAAAATTTCAAGAAATTTAAAAAATTACTGAAATTGTCTTCCTAACATTTGTAATAGAAAGCCTCATGACAAAATATCTTTACTGATCTTTCTGTCTAATGAACAGGTTCTACTCAACACTAAAAATGCAGATGTTAAATTATCTCACCAGTCACCTGGATGTCAAGGTGATAGTCCACCTATTAGCTGGTAGTTTCTGTTATCTAGAGGGAACCAGATACGTGACATCTGATTACTAAAATATTCTAATGACTACCAGCTAGCCAGCTCTTAATAGCCATCTCAAAATTTTGGTTTAAAGTAGAAACTAAACGTCAAGAAATTCTTTTTTAGAATGAGTTCCTGTCCTTTTCAGGGACATGGATGAAACTGGAATTCATCATTCTTAGCAAACTGACACAGGAACAGAAAACCAAACACCGCACAGTCTCACTCATAAGTGGGAGTTGAACAATGAGAACACATGGACACAGGGAGGGGGACATCACACACTGGGGCCTGAATACCTAATGCATGCAGGGCCTAAAACCTAGACGACGGGTTGATGGGTGCAGCAAACCACCATGGTACATGTATACCTCTGTAACAAACCTGCATGTTCTGCACATGTATCCCAGATCTTAAAGTAAAATAAAAAATAAAAAAATAATTTAATTTTAAAAAAGAAATTATTTTTTAACTCAAATATTTCATGCTTTAACTTGATCACTTGCTTTCTCCTTATTTTGTTGTGAAACACAAAGAATAATGGTTATAATTTTCTATCTCCTGGTCTTAAGAGAAAACAGAGGTCCTATTGGTTAATATTGGTAATGTATTAATGTAGGATCAATGGAAACTCTACTACATTATTGAGATTATTAATCTATTTACTATTTAACAATTTCTCAGTGTCAATATAAACCGTATGCTATGCTACATCCTGGAGATATAATGGTGAGGCACAGTCTTATTCTCTTGAAATTTTTAGCCCTGTGAGAAAGACAGACAAATAATTGCACAGACATATATAGAACTAAGACAAATGATTTAAGCAGAAGGTACCCAGAATTGTGAAAGCCTAATGTAACAGAATATGGCCTTTTAGAAGGAATCAGAGAAGGCTTCCAAAGGTAAGTGATCTTCAAGTTGAGAAAAGAAGAAAAATTGGGAGAAAAGAAAAAATTGTCCCCAAAATAAGAGCATATGAAAAGGCCCTGTGGCAAGATGAAGCATATTAGATAACAGTTTTCAAAATGTAGTCAGAACCCCTATGAAAATAGTCAAAAGGAGAGTCATGATAATATAAGATGTTTCTTTCACTTTTCACTATGATTCTCTTACAAGTATACTGTAGAGTTTGCCAGGGGCAACATGAAATGTGATACTGCAACAAGTTAAATACAAGAGCAGATATGAGAATCCAGTTGTGTTTTATTAAGCCAGACATTAAAGAAGTTTGCAGAAATGAAAACAGAGCTATTCTTTTACTAATTTTCTTATGCAGGAATATATAGTTTATCATTATTATTATTATTGGACTCTTAATATGTAATAACCCCATAATGTTACTCTTAATAGATTACTAAATGAACACTTCTTGAAGTTTTAAATTTTCATTTCCAATTATGGTAAGCAACAATAGATATAACACACAAGAACAAAAGCTCATTGGCATCCTTGATAATGAAGAAAAGGAGCCCTAAAACCAAAAAGTTGGAAAACTACTGATATGAGGAAATTAAAAATGAACAGTGTGACTGAAACAGAGAGTAAGAGAGAAGATGTTCATCAGGGTATTGCTTCCTCTTTCTCTGATCCCTCACACTAGCATTCTGCCTATTTCCTTTCAATTGAAAGAAAATAACTTACCAGGTCTGTCACAAATACATATACATATGTGTGCATGTGTCTGTGTGTATGTGTGTGGCATGTGTGTGTGTGCGTGTGAGAGAGAGAGAGAGAGAGAGAGAGAGACAGAGAGAAATAAGGAAGATGAGCAGTAGCTCTTTGGTTCTTAAAATCAGGGCCAGTCACATACTTTGCAGGGCTCAGTGCCAATTGAAAATGTGGGGTTTCTTATTTAGAAAGCAGGGGTGGAGGGAAATGCTGTAAAAGATACTGAAATATAATATTTTTGCTTTCTTCAATGATCCCTTTCTCTCTCATCTGGTATTTGTTATTTGCTATTTAACATCATTCTACGTAAAGAAAATTAGAATTTTTAATATTATAATAGTGTTTTCTATTCATTTTATATAGTACAGTGCCAATTTTAAATGCAAATATAAATTCAATAAGAAATATCTATTTTTAAAGCTTTATAATTGATTCTGATGATTGCTGTGGTTAAGAAACACTGAGAAATTCCATGGTTTCAAAGTGTCATAAAACCAATAATCAAAAGTAAGAAAGAGGCCAAGATAGACACCTCTGAGAAGCATTTTTAATAGCCACCCAAAATATTTAGTGAATCCAAAATAAGCCACATACGAGTTGGCATGCTTAGGTCCAGATATTTCTTTCTGCATAAGAAATTGATTATTGGAGGTAAGAGGTGGTTTGAAAAATTAACAAAGATATAAGAGAAAGAAAAACACTATATGAAGACTCAGAGAATGAGCAAAGCTCTAAACCTACCTTCGTTGAGAAACTAAGAGAAAATTTTGGAAAACATTATGATACCTTCAGGAGCTTGAAATAAAATGTGACCATCAAAGCCAAGGAGTCTAAGAAAAATAAAACAATAAAATGAAAGAATGGTTAGAAGAAACACAAAGATAACATAGTATGATTTAAAGGAATATCAAAGAAAGATTTCAAAAGAAACCAAAGTTATAATAGCTTAATACAAAATTTGCATAACACTTTTTAAAGAGCATTACTGATAATGAAGACATAAAATGAAAATGATAGATATTTGATGTAGAGAGAAAATTAAAATCAGCCCAAGAATTATGAGTACTTTCAAGAAATTTGGAATCAAAGTAGCAATCAAGACATAATTGAAAAAATAAGGTGAAGTAAGAAAAATAATTAAAAGAGATCATTGTTGAGAACTATTCAGCTAAGATTTTTCATAATTTACATTATCAAGAAGAGAAAATCTTATGTAAAGGTAGAAAAAACTAAGCAGATTAACCACTAAGGAATTAAAACCAGGTGGATTCTAATGTCTCCAAAATCACATAGCAGAAAAGTAATGAAACAATATACATAAAATTTTCAGAGATATAGGCCCAGTAAAAATATCATTCACTTCTGAAAACAGCAGAAAGACATCCTCAGATATACAAGAACTCAAACATAACATCTTTGTACCTTTCTTGAAACTATCTTGTATAACATACTAAAGATATCAAATGTTAATCGAAATTGAGTCAAAAAATGAAACAGTCAGGTTATATAAATGCAAATGGTGTACCCCGAGAATAGTTTAGCAAAGTTAAATTTAAATAACTGTTGTTAGTTGGAGTAAAAAGTTGAATGCAAACATCAAAAATAATCATTGTAAGAGGAAATATAAAAGGTGGTATATATTTAGTTAAGAATGGTTATCTGAGTTGCAAACCTCAGATTGTATTAATATTAATGAGAACTACAGCTTTTAATTACTGGAGAAGATAAAACTAAAGAAAACAGTCACATTTTATAGGGCAAAGAAAGCACAAAATGAGATGGAGTTAAGATAAAATATTTGAGTGTAGTACAAAACGTTTAAATTCCTCTATTAATCTAAATAGTCTCAAATTAAATTGATACACAAAGTAAATATATGCTGCTTTCAAGAGACCTACCTAAAATAAAGTGGCATTAAAATGTTTTTAAAAGATAGGCAGAGATTTATCAAACTGAAAACAGACTGCCTGCAACAATGGATCTAATAGAATCAAGAACTAATTGTCTACATTAACACATTTTTACTATTCCAGTGAATTCTTGCCTAGGAAAATAAAGTTTCAAATAATGTAACTGTTTGTTTCATGAAGTTCTTAAAAATTCATTTACCTTTTCTGCACCTCTCCTTCCTTCCACCAGTAATCCTCAAGTAGACCCCAGTGTCTGTTTTTACCTTTGTGTTCATGAGTTCTCATCATTTAGCTCAGAAAATATAATTATTGGGTACTGGGCTTCATACCTGGGTGATGAAATAATCTGTACAACAAGTTCCCATGACACAAGTTTACCTATGTAACAAACCTTCACACGTATCCCTGAACCTAAAATAAAAGTTCAAAAAATAAATAAATAAAAATAAAAATCAATTTATCTGAAAAAGAAACTGTTCAACTTGCCTCCTCCTCAGGCATTAGAGAGGAATAGCCTCTTTCTGAAGAAAATAGATTTCTTAAATGGGCAAACTTCTCCATTATCAAACAAATGTTCATTTATCAAGACCTACATTAAAATCCTAATTTTTCTGTGCCCACCAATTATAATTAATATCAAAAATATTGCACAATTCTTCTCAGATCCCTGCATTTAAAAATTTGCTTTAAACCAAACCCAAAACTCCCTAAATATCCATCCATAAGTGATATTCTCCCTTACTGTAGTAGGTAATAAACTTGTATTTGCCTAAACTATGTGTTTTGGGGTGAGTTTTTTTTTAATTCACTATCAACAAAATAATCTCAAAAAAAGTTAACATTTGTTTTCGAATAAACTAAACAATGATTTAAAAAACTAACTGGGTGTTACTTTCTGTTCAAGAGATATAATCCATAATAAAGATATAATAGTCATAAACCTTTAAGTGCTAAATAACATAGTGTCACATATGAATAAATTTCAAACTGTCAAAAGTGTGGGAAGAAATTGATGGATACAGAACTACAATGGGAGAACTTAACTTTTTGCAGATCAAGTAGTCAACAAAAGGAAGACAAATAACAGACAAATGCAAATAAAAAGAAAAAATGAGAATGACAATGTCAGACAAAATCAACTTTGAGGGAAAACGCAAAAACATATAAGTATCATTTTTTATAAGATTAGAATAATTCAGCTAGCAATCTTAAATTCATAACTATAGATTAAATTCAGTAGCCTACAATAAAAGCCTTTCCAAATGTATATAGAACACCAATTTTTTTTAAAATGATAATATATTAAACACTGACTTTTAAATGATGATATATCCATAATACAGTTATATAGTAATCTCCATAATAGAGAAATTTTAAATTCCTTAAGCAAATGCTTTTCAAGCCATAGTTGCTAATCACAGTGCCATAGAGCAGGAAATTAATAATTTGTTTAACTAATCAAAATGAAAATGTAAAACATATATCTACATAGTTATTGGCTTAGAGAGGGAATTAAAACAATTACATCTCATGTACAAAAAATTAGAGAACTACTTATCAAAGATATGAGCCATAGCCAAAGCTACTTTAATCCTAATAATCATTTTCTATTTTCGGAGAATGAAGTTGCTATGGTTTGAATGTGCTCCCCAAAAAGCTTATATTGGAAATTTAAACTCCAATGCAACAGTATTGCGAGGTGGGGCCCAATGGGAGGTGTTTAGACCATAAGGGATTCACTCTCATGAATGAATGGATGACAGTTATAAAAGGGCTTGAGGTTGCAAGTTAGATCTTTTGCTCTCTCTTACTGTCTTGTCCTTCCACCTCTACTATGGAGTGACACAGCAAGAGGCTCTGACCAGATGATAGCACCTTGGAGACTTCTCAGCCTCCAGAACGGTGAGAAATAAATTTATTTTCTTTGTAAATTACTCAGTTGGCAATTTTCTATTATAGAAACATAAAATGGACTAAGAAAAGTTCTAAACACATTATATGCATTTTCTCATTTAGTTTTAACATCTCTTTGAGGGAGGTATCATTATTATTTTTATACATGCAGAGACTGAGGCTTAGAAAGCATAAGCTAGTAAAATAATATTAAATTTAAATTCAGGAATCTATTAAAAGATCATATAACTCAAAGTAAAGATAAATACACACACACACACACATACATAAAATTGTGAAAAATGCAGAAAACATGAATTTCATAAAATGCAATGTGCATTCCTGATTTTAAAACTTAAAGCGACTTCATGAACTAGAATAGTATTTTGTAAGTATTATTAGAATAGATTACCTATTTAAAACCAAGAGCATTATACTTAAAATTTTACAAACTGAATGTTTATGCCCCCGAAAATTTATGTATTGAAATCCTAGTACCCAGTGTGATAGTATTTGGAGGTGAGACCTTTGGGAGTTGATTAGCTCATGGGCATAAAGCTCTCATCAATAGAAGTAGTGCCCTTATAAAAGAGACCACAGAGAGCTCCCTTGCCCTTTCCACCATGTAAGGACACAGAAAATGATTGTCCTCATCTTTTGATGAGTCCTCGTCAGACATTTAACCTGTTGACATCCTGATTTTCTCAGCCCCAAACTGTGAAAGATACATTTCTGTTGTTGATAAACCACCCAACCTATGGTAGTTTTTTTATCACACCCCAAATGAACTAAGACAAAAGTGAAACCCAAGAGAAGTATTTCCCAACATTTATTTCATAAAAGACTTTTATGAAAATTATCAAGGATTCAGCACTCACATAAGTTTGAAAATGTTTACTGCTATAAAGCCTTCTTCTGTATATCACAATATATATAAGGCCCTGAAGTTCCTTTAGGTAAAGAAAAATAAACTTTATTTAACCTTGTGCTTCTCTAACTTTCTTGACCACAAAACACTTGTCACACATTTCATCTATTAATATTCTCCCCTGGGCACTTTAGAACAGGCATTCCTATTGAAGTACTAAGCCAAACAAGGATATCTACAGTCATCACATTTAATAGTATGTTAGATCTGTAACTCACAAAATGAAATAAAATAGAAATGAGTTAAGTTATGCAAGATGAATACACTTGTTAAACATGCACATAAAAATAATGACTGCAAGAGGTCTGGTGCAGTGACTCATGCCTGTAATCTCAGCACTTTGGGAGGCCAAGGTGGGTGGATCACCTGAGGTCAGGAGTTCGAGACCAGCCTGGCCAAAAATGGTGAAACCCTGTCTCTAATAAAAATACAAAAATTAGCCGGTGTGGTGGTGGGCATCTGTAATCCCAGCTACTGAGGAAGCTGAGGCAGAAAAATCACTTGAACCCCGGGAGGCAGAGGTTGCAGTGAGCCGAGATCACACCACTGCACTCCATCCAGGGTGACAGAGCAAGACTCCATCTCAAAAACAAACAAAAAAAAAAACTGTAATAAAACACACCAGAATGATAATAGTAGTATCTCTGTAGAATCAAATGACAGCTGATTGTATTTTCCCCTTTATATTTTCTGTATTCCCTATGATAAGAATGTATTATTTTATAAAAAAACATGTTGAGACTCTTTGTCCAAAGCATAAAGGAACAAAGTTTTTCCAAACAAAAAAAAAACATCAGAATCAAAATACAAATAGTCTACAAAATACTGATAAAACCAATGTTAAGCACATCTGAGGCTCTCAACTGAAACCTGTTCAATTGGTCTCTTATTCTAAGCTCATTTGGTATGCAAAAGTGAGAACAAATAATTATATCACCAGAAAAGAGAAGTTAATTACAAATAATGGAAGAAAAAAATGTGACACAAATAATCAAGAACAAACCTAAGTAGGAAAACAAGACAAAGTAAGTCAGCTACAAAAAAGAGCTAATATCTAAGGAAAGAACAAATCAACATTAGTCTAATTATTTGAAATTTCAAAAAAAAACCATATAAGCATAATATCTGAAAAGACAAAAACCAAAAGATGTGCCAAATCCAATGCCTCTATGTTACAATGCCAATATGTTTCCATAGTCATTAATTTTGTATTGTTTCTTTCTCTATTGCCGGGTGGATTTCTGTTGGCACTCCAACTGTAGAAATATGCCATTGATTCCATTTCTCTAAATCAGTGTAATAATTAGAGGCAGAGACTGTCAATCAGTAAGTTAATTCCTGAATTAATCAACTATTTAATTATTTAGTTACAACTAACTAACAAGCCAGAATGAAAGGTGAGGTAAAGCAGGAGAAATGGCTTAGTTTATAAAAGAAAGTAACAGTATGATTATTGTTTTGAATGAGTTAAAATTGATTTTCAAGTGGAAAAAAATTCTTAAAACTATTTAAAATGTTAACAAAATATAAGTACTGGCAAAACTTTTAAGTAGCCATTTTCTGTCTTCTTTTATCTTAGGCCCAAAAGTTCTAAAACAAAATAAATGGCAAGTGTTCCCATATTCCAAATCAAGTGCTAAATCAACTAACTGGAAATTGTAAGATCATTGAAAGGTTTTGCAAATCTTAGCACTTCAGCCTCTGAAAATGTATAAAAAGAGTTCAAATTAAGTCCAGAAGAATGAACTTGATTTCTTTAGTTTAAAAAAAAAGTCTGTGACTTTTCCTTCCACCATCCCTCATTCCCATGGGGAAATAAAGAAGGGCCTGAGCATCTACTGGAGCACTTGAAATTTGCCCCTGAAGTTTAAGAAGAAACACAGGTTTAAAGTTTGACACGACTCTGAGAAATGTTCGGGCAAAGATCACTGCAAGATTCCAGGCATGAAGGGTTTTAAGAGTTTGCTACTCCAGTTTTACAAAGAAAAAAAAAGAAAAATTTCCTATGGCATTCTAGTACTTCACTCTACTGCTTTATCCCCTTTTATCCATCAATTTATTTTTACCTATCCCATCTTCCTATTCACCTACTTCCAGCTCGCCTTACCCACATTTAATTCAATGTCCTACCTCTTCTGCACCCAGGCTTTTGTCCCAAGATAGTTCATATGAACAAGAATAGTTTTCTTTCATCCTCTATGCCAATTCCTGGCTGCCATTTTGCCTGCCCTTCAAATAAATATTGAATCTGTTTTCTATTTGAAATGCTAAAAATTCAAGCAATGATCATTTAAAAGCTGAAGGATATCATTTATATTCATCAAATGGTTCTCCTAAGACTTCTGGCTGAGACAGATGACCTTTTCCACTAAAGGATATAAACCTTTTTCCCCACACAAAATATGAAATGGCTCTGATTCCATACCAACATCAAGATCTCTCTCTCTACTGGATCACGGTTCAAATAAAACTAGGCCGCATATTTTTTAAAACACTTAAAAAAGAACCTTATCCTATTCTCTTTCTTCATGTCAATGTCTCAAATATCTGTAAAGTGAAAGAATAACACACCCAGAAGAGTTGTGCTCCAAAATTTAAAGATAAGTAAGTAGGTTATGTAAAACACACCCTTTTATCCTTGTGGCTTTATTTTGTCCAGTGTCATGACAAGAAGGAATCAGAAAGGAACTGGTTTCTTATGAAATTTACTGCAACTAATTTACATTAAGAGACTAAATTGAAGAATCAATGAGAACTGCAGCTCCATTAAAACAATAAATATAAATTACAGATATATGTGTCAAAAACACAGATTGAGATGGCATACAGGTTGCTTTTGATGTTTTGTTTTTTAACCACGAAGATCTCATGGTCGGTGTTTTAGTTGCCAAAACAGTAATGTGATTGCAAAACAGAACTGCCAGGAACCTTTCATAATTGAATTCCGGCATCACACAGTTTGTCATGTCAGACAATTGAAGCTTCAGAAACTTCTGTTTTTCCACAAACCTATGAACTGTGCCATTCTCCAGTAGAATTACAAAAGCCATGAATTTGACACATCCAGAAACACAAACAGCAGGCTTCCCAGAAAAGGAACATGTGCCAGGGCATGTAAACATTTAACACACTGTCACAGAACTGCCTACAGTTCTCCTCTTGTCAAGGATTCAAAATAACTTAAAAGCATTCTATGTACAGGAAGCCAAAATGATTACCAAAAAAAGTCACTTTAACCTCTGTTGCATTTACAATGAGGGTTATGGGTGTTGATTTTTTTTTTCAAAAACAAGAATCATAATTTTTAAATATTTTAATCTCTAAGAAGTTCCAGAAACATATAATATGAAATGAGAGAACAAAGGAGAACCAGGATCCACATAAGTGGGCAGAAAAATTGTGTGTGGAGTGCTAGAGGTAGAAGTGGAAGCCCCATTTTCTGACTT
Source organism: Rhinopithecus bieti (assembly GCF_001698545.2). Classification (NCBI taxonomy): domain Eukaryota; kingdom Metazoa; phylum Chordata; class Mammalia; order Primates; family Cercopithecidae; genus Rhinopithecus; species Rhinopithecus bieti. Next base: position 38,020 of record NW_016816734.1, read on the forward strand.
CACAGTATTGTTGTTAGATTGTGGGTTCTAGAATTGACTTTGTTGGATGTGAGTCCTGGCACAATGTAGCTGTGTGATCTCAGGCAAGTTATCCCATATCTGTTATTTTCAGTTTTTTCACCTATAAAAATGAGAATAATTCAAGATTCTACTTGATTGAATTGCTGTGATTATTAACTAACACATGTAAGATACTTACTATAATGCCTAGAATATATTAAGTACTAGTAAATGTTAGGTTTTATAGCCGTCGTTATTCCTTCTGTAACTTGCTACCTCAGGCTTAATATCCTTGAATTTGTAAAAGCATCTTTTGTAAACATCTTTTGAAGCCTTAATCTAGAAAAAACTGCCTCGCTGTAGCATCATCAAACAGAATAAAGGCAGTTGATTTGGGCCTCTTGTATTTTTTTTTTTTTCTGGAATAAAGTTGGAGAAGGGCAAGAAGCTAAAAGTCTTTTCAGTATCTCTAAGAACTTAAGATACAGACAACAACACAGATCCAGACAGACCTCCATATACACAGGTGTCTGTACATAAAAAATTGAAACTAGCCTATGTATTTTATACTTCATGCAAGGAATAAGATACTCACAAAATATTTGGGAAGACTGGAGGGATATGTGTATACGAACCATTGAATTCAAAAGCTTACTAACTAAAAGCTACAATCCAGGATCAGAAAGCTGATGCTGCTTCTCCAACCACCTCAAGACACTCACAAAGCTGCTGAGTAGGCCTTGGAACCTGACCCCTGCCATCCTGCCTCTATCACTTCCATGAGTGGGTGAATGACAATTAGAACCCTGAGTCCAGCTGCCACTGCCGCCTCATGTTTCCACAATCCTGTCTGCCTACACAAACAGCAGCAGGCAGAAAGCATCGGCCTCATGTCCAAAGTCCAAATTAGTGGAATCCTCCTTGCATCTAGAACCCTAGAGGCAAGGGAGTCTGGAAAATGTAGCAGTAAGCCTCTTATGCCCTGGTAGGTACATAGAATGAGTTCAGAATGATATTCAACATGGTCCCTGTCTTTGACTTCTTAACTTTCATATATGCCATTTGATATGATATTAAGATTCTACACAAAATAGTAAAATGACATTGATGCACCTAGAAAAATACAAATATTCCTCACAGAAACATAACAGAACTCATTCTTTCCCCAAAAGATGAACCCTAAGACTTTCAGTCTGAATTTAACTCTCTCTCTGGGTGACATTTCTTCCTGTTATAGTTCAGTCACAATCTGGCTTTAACAATCCATTAACTAAGGACTAAACTATAAAACTAAACTACCACCAATACAATTAATGTAAAGCAATGAAACAAAAGGATGGAGGAAGAATATGTTTATTAATATATTTATATACTACGTATATATACGCACACACAAACCCACATATGATTAGAGTCCTGTTTTGTGAAACTGGCCACAAGACATAAATGGAATTTAAAACTTCCTTCCTCAACCACACATTCCATTTTCCCTTTGCTCTCAACAAGATATTAGCTAGTATGTGGTTTTTATTTGGCGGTATATGAAAACCTTCAATCTTGAGATATCCAGCCATTAATGGCTCTTCCAGCATTGAGTTGAGACAATTGTTTTACGTTATTTTACTTTAAGTTCCAGTATACACGTGCAGAACATGCAGGTTTGTTACATAGGTAAACTTGTGGCATGGCAGTTTGTGCACCCATCGACCCGTTATCTAGTTATTAAGTCCCAAATGCATTAGCTATTTGTCCTGAGGCTTTCCCTCCCCTTTTGCCTCCAACAGGCCCCAATGTGTGTCATTCCTCTACCTGTGTCCATGTGTTCTCATTGTTCAGCTCCCACTTATGAGTAAGAACATGTGGTGTTTGGTTTTCTGTTCCTGCATTATTTTGCTGAGGATGGTGGTTTCCAACTTCATCTATGTCCCTGCAAAGGACGTGATCTCATTCCTTTTTATGACTACATAGTATTCCATAGTGTATATGTACCACATTTTCTTTACCCAGTCTATCACTGATGGGCGTTTGGGTTGGTTTCATGTCTTTGATATTGTGAATAGTGCTGCAATAGACATAGGTATGCATCTAACTTTTTTATTTTTATTTTTTAGATGGAGTCTCACTCTGTTACCCAGGCTGGAGTATAGTGGAGTGATCTCAGCTTACTGCAACCTTTGCTTCCCAGGTTCAAGGCATTCTCCTGTCCTAGCCTCTCAAGTAGCTGGGACTACAGGCATATGCCACTGCACCTGGCTAATTTTTGTATTTTTTAGTAGAGATGAGGTTTCACCATGTTAGTCTCACTGGTCTCAAACTCCTGACCTCAGGTGATCTACCCACCTCAGCCTCTCAAAGTGCTGGGATTACAGGTGTGAGCCACCATGCCCGGCCTGCATGTATCTTTATAAAGATATGATTAGAAAGAATGATTTATATTCCTTTGGGTATATACTCAGTAATGGGATTGCTGGGTCAAGTGGTATTTCTAGCTGTAGATCCTTGAGGAATCACCACCATCTTCCCAATGATTGAACTCATTTACATTCCCACTAACAGTGTAAAAGTATTCCTATTTGTCCACAACCTTGCCAGCATCTGTTGATTCTTGACCTTTTAATAATCGCCATTCTGATGGGCATGAGATGGTATCTCATTGTGGTTTTACTTTGCATTTCTTTAATGATCAGTGATGTTGAGATTTTTTTCATGTTTGTAGACCACATAAACGTCTTCTTTTGAAAAGTGTCTGTTCATATCCTTAGCCCACTTTTTGATGGGGTTGTTTTTTCTCTTGTAAATTTGTCTAAGTTCCATGTAAATTCTGGATATTAGAACTTTGTCAGATGGGTAGATAGCAAAATTTTTCTCCCATTCTGCAGGTTGCCTGTTCACTCTAATGATAATTCCTTTTGTTGTGCAGAAACTCTTTAGTTTAATCAGATCCCTTTTGTCAATTTTAGCTTTTGTTGCAATTGCTATTGGCAATTTTATCATAAAATCTTTGCCTATGCCTGTGTCCTGAATGGTATTGCCTAGATTTTCTTCTAGGGTTTCTATGGTTTTAGAATTTAAGCCTTTACATTTAAGTCTTTAATCCATCTTGGATTAATTTTTGTATAAGGTGTAAGGAAGGGGTCTAGTTTCAGTTTTCTGCATATGGCTAGCCAGTTTTCCAAGCATCATTTATTAAATAGAGGATTCTTTACCCATTGGTTGTTTTTGTCAGGTTTGTAGAAGATCAGATGATTGTAGATGTGTGGTCTTATTTCTGAGGTCTCTATTCTGTTCCATGGGTCTATGTGTCTGTTTGGTACCAGTACCATGCTGTTTTGGTTACTATAGGCTTGCAGTATAGTTTGAAGTCAGGTAGTGTGATGCCTCCAGCTTTGTTCTTTGTGCTTAGGATTGTCTTGGGTATATGGGCTCTCTTTTGGTTCCATAGAATTTTAAAATGGTTTTCTCTAATTCTGTGACGAATGTCAATGATAGTTTGATGAGAATAGAATTAAATCTATAAATTACTTTGACCATTATGGTCATTTTCATGATATTGATTCTTTCTATCAATGAGAATGGATATTTTTCCATTTGTTTGTGTCTTCTCTTATTTCCTTGAGCAGTGGTTTGTAGTTCTTCTTGAAGAGGTCCTTCATATCCCTTGTTAGCAATTGAGAATGGGAGTTCATTCATGAGTTGGCTCTCTGCTTGTCTACTGTTGGTGTATAGGAATGCTTGTGATTTTTGCACGTTGTTTTTTTATCCTGAGAATTTGTTAAAGTTGCTTATCTGTTTTAGGAGTTTTGGGGCTGATATGATGGGGTTTTCTACATATAAAATCATGCCGTCTGCAAACAGAGATAACCTGACTTCCTTTCTTCCTGTTTGAATACCCTTTATTACTTAATCTTGCCTGATTGCCCTGGCCAGAACTTCCAGTACTATGTTGAATAGGAGTGGTGAGAGAGGGCATCCTTGTCTTGTACCGGTTTTCAAAGGGAATGCTTCCAGTTTTTGCCCATTTAGTATGATTTTGGCTGTAAGTTTGTCATGACTAGCTCTTATTATTATGAGATATGTTCCATCAATATCTAGTTTATTGAGAGTTTTTAATACGAAGGGATGTTTAATTTTATGGAAGACTTTCTCTGCATCTATTGAGATAATCATGTGGTTGTTGTCATTGGTTCTGTTTATGTGTTGAATTACATTTATTGATTTGTGAATGTTGAACCAGCCTTGCATCCCAGGGATGAAGCCAACTTGATCATGGTGGATAAGCTTTTCGATGTGCTGCTGAATTCGATTTGCCAGTATTTTATTGAGGATTTTTGCATCGATGTTCATCAGGGATATTGAAATAAGTTTTCTTTTTTGTTGTGCCTCTGCCAGGTTTTGGTATCAGGATGATGCTGGCCTCATAAAATGAGTTTTCTGTTATTTGAAATAGTTTCAGAAGGAATGGTACCAGCTCCCTCTTGTACCTCTGGTAGAATTCGGCTGTGAATCCACCTGGTCCTGGGCTTTTTTTGGTTGGTAGGCTATTTATTACTACCTCAATTTCAGAACTTGCTATTGTTCTATTCAAGGATTTGAATTCTTCCTGGTTTAATCTGAGAGGGTGTATTGTCCAGGAATTTATTCATTTATTCTAGATTTTCTAATTTATTTGCATAGAGGTGTTTATAGTATTGTCCGGTGGTAGTTTGTATTTCTGTGGGGTAGGTGGTGATACCCCTTTATCATTTTTTAATGTGTCTATTTGATTCTTCTCTCTTTTCTTCTTTGTTAATCTATCTAATGATCTATATTATTAATATTTTCAAAAAATCAACTCCTGGATTCACTGATTTTTTGAAGGATTTTTTGTGTCTCTATCTCCTTAGTTCTACTCTGATCTTAGTTATTTCTTGTTTTCTGCTAGCTTTTATATTTCTTTGCTCTTGCTTCTCTAGTTCTTTCAGTTGTGATGTTAAGATGTTGATTTGAGATCTTCCTAGCTTTTTATGTGGGCATTTAGACTCTCACACAATGATAGTGGGAGACTTTAACACCCCACTCTCAATATTAGACAGATCAACAAGACAGAAAATTAACAAGGATGTTCAGGATTTGAACTCAGCTCTGGATTAAGTAGACCTGATGGATATCTATAGCACTCTCTACCCCAAAACAACAGACTATGCATTCTTCTCAGTGCCACATGGCACTTACTCTAAAATTCATCACATTATTGGAAGTAAAACACTTCTCAGCAAATGCAAAAGAACTAAAATCATTACAAACAGTCTCTCAGTTCACAGTGTAATCAAATTAGAACTCAGGATTAAGAGACTCACTCAAAACCATACAACTACGTGGAAATTGAACAACCAGCTCCTGAATGACTCCTGGGTAAGTAATGAAATTAAGGCAGAAATCAAGAAGTTCTTTGAAACAAACAAGAACAAAGAGACAACATATCAGAATCTCTGGGACACAGCTACAGCAGTGTTAAGAGTTGAGACAAATTTTTATTAACTTTTCCACTGAGTAGGATCATTAGAGGTGCTGCAGAGGGTATCTTGAGTTTCAGACATATTTTTTCTTGCCTTCACAGTGTAGGCAAGACTGATACAGGATAACTGAGTCCCACAACTGGGGCTTATCCCAGGAAGGTTTTTGGCTTCACACAGGAAAAAACTCAAGGGCAAGCTGGTGGTGTTACATAGCAATCTTTTATTAAACAGTACTGCTCCTTGCAGAGCAGGGCCAACTCATAGGCAATGCACCCAGAGTAGGCCACATATGGGCTCTTGGCAACTGTGTTTATACTCACATAAACCTACTTTTAATTACCTGTAAATTAATGGGTGGGTCAATGCAAATTAAGCAGTAGTTCAATGCAAATTTAGGGATGGATTATTTAAAACTTTCTATTAAATAGGTGGCAACTTCTGGGCCATTGCCATGGAAAGGACTGATAAATTGGGGGTCATTGCCGTCGTATTTGTAAACTGTCATGGTGCTGGTGAGAGTGTCTTATGCTAATGAGCAAGGAAGATGGCTAAGGATCACTTTCATTGCCACTTGCTGGTTCCTAGCTTCTTTATCCTGTCTGGGCTAGATTCTACTTTAGTCAACAGGGTTGTAACCAGAAAACAAGTCTTGCCAGTCTCCTGCCTCATTAAAACCACCTAATAAACCTATGACCGTCAAGATCACCTAGATAACACAGTAACCATTTTTTTGCTTGTCAGTTCGGTGGCATAAGAGTCCAAAATGGCCAGGTGATCACCTCAATATTCAGTTTATATGGAACCAGCTGTTGTGTTCTCTGGCAGAAGCATGCATCTAAATCTTCTAAACAATCAGAATTCAAGGTTTCTGGGACATTTGTTAGGTGCGAAATGACCAAAATGACCAGGCATCTTGGCTTTGGTCAGATAAAGTCTATTTCAGGATGAGAATCTCAGGTCACAGGGTGACTTGTCTCCTATGATCAGCCATTTAGACTCTATCAGGACCCAGCAGTTAGCTAGGAACTGATTTACAGCATGAGAATTGTTATTTGTAAAAGGAAATGTGATGATCAGTTTTATGTGTCAACTTGGCTAGGGTATAAGTTACAGTTATTCAATTAAATACTACTCTACACATTGCTGTAGAGGTATTTTGTAGATGTAGTTAACCCCTATTATATCAATTGACCTTAAATAAAAGAGGTCATCCCCAATAATGTGAATGGGCCTTATTCAATAAGTTGAAAAATTTTAGAGCAAAACTGAGCTTTGTGTAAGGAAAAGAAATTCTGTCTCAGGAAAATAGCATCAACTCCCATCTAAGACTTTCCAGCCTTCTGGCCTGCCCTACAAATTTCAGACTTGCCAGACTTCCCATAATCATGTGAGACAATTCCTTGAATTAAATTTATCTATCTATCTACTCATCCAACCTACTAGTTTTGTTTCTCTCTGAAATCCTGACTGATACAGCACCCATAACTTTATTCAAAGCCCAAGGTGACTGCAAATGATTCTCCACACAGAATCCTCTCCTGTCATTTCAGATCCGTGGTTTAGTAGGTTTAGTAGGTCATAAGGTTAAGTGGAAAAGATTCTGGGAAATCTGATTACATTGCAGCCGGAAGCAACTGAAGAACCATTTCTGGCACGGGGACACACTCAAAAGAGGCAACCTAATGGAATTACTGGATGATAGAAGAGGACCAAAATATGATTTAGGTTGCATTCAAAATATACAAAATGCAGCAAGTATTGCACATGTATGTGAAATTGTGTTTGTGTGTTTTAGGAATTACAAAGTATATCAAATTGTCTTTTGCTTTGAATGGGGATATCTTCACATGCCCCAAACAACTGGATTCCCAAAACCTTCACTGAAGTGGCAGATCCCTTAAGTTATAAAGAGTATATTTGTCCCATCCTCTGGCAAACATAGGTCTCACAAATACACGTACAGTATCACTAATCAAAGTGTGGTAATGTATTTGTGCTGGTCTGTGAACTCTTTGTTACTGATTCTCAATGCCTACAGAAATTGAGAGAAAGTACTCAGAAATGTTTATAGTAGTTGTATAATCTAATAATTAGATTTGTACTTTTATACCCTTTCTTTTTTTAATTATTTACTTTTATTATAACTTACAAAATCATTGGTCTGAAGAGGTTGAAAACTTTTTGAAAACAGTCCATCATCCTTGATTGTTTGAGAAACACTGACCTGGCATACCTACTTTCTGCTCATCAGATTCTATCAGCTTGATGTCATCAATATGGTGGAAAAATATTCTATTCTATGGGATGATAAAATGATCAAATGTCCCATGGAGTAAATTATGACAGAGAACCAGAGAGATGGCCTACCCCTGAAGTAAGATGTGTCCTCTTTTTCTTTTCAGGTTAAGATCTAGTTGCTTTGGTTTGTAGGGAAAAGAGAAGTACTCATCAGAAACGCGGTTGCATACAAGGCGCCAGGGACCATGTTGATTGGCTCTTGCAAATAAAACAATTTGAATTATCATTTGATTACATTTAAAAGCATGTGTGTCATTCTCTAAGACGAATCCATATCCATTCCATCTTTGGTGGCAACACTAATCTCTGTTATTCTCTCCCTGAGAGACACAGTGCTGCTTTTGATTTACTACTTTGAACAGGAGAAGTTTCAATGGTCTTTACTTAGCTTTTAATACCAAAATAGCCCTTAATCCGTTAATCACCTGATTTTCAAAAAAGGCAACTCTGACATGGAGACCAAAATGAGATTATCACTTTGGATTATCAACAGGACCTCTAAGGATTATCATTTTTTACAGTCACTAATCAATAATTCTCAAAATAACTATTTTTTTTTTCTTTTTTCCAGTATTCGAGTGTTACAGCAAATGGCAAATCACTCGGGGAGGACTAGGAAAAATACTTATTGAATATTGCAAGTACTTTTTCAAAAGGACTCAGCCATCCCTTGAGTCAAGATGCTGTGGATTAAGAGAGCTCTCTCAAATCTGGGATTTGGTCATGAATGTCCTCGACTCTACATTATGTTACCTCAAGTCAGTTTCCATTGACCAGACCTAAAGATTTTATTTCGTTTTAGTTATAAAGATCAAATAGGACCCTAATAGCCTACTCATTGGATTCAACATGGAAACTATGATCGGTTAGCCCCACAAGGATGCAGCACTCAAATAATTCCAATTATTATTCTCGCTCTGCTCTGTATTAGGGTAAAATGCTCTTTTTTCATCTGGTGGTTATCACTTGAATTCTGACCCTCTAGAATACTCACATCCACTGAAATCAAAGATTTCAATAACAGCATCTTCCATGGTTATCCCCAATCTACAGAGAATTTCTACTGCTAGGGTCTGAACTGTATAGCCCCCAAATTTTTATGCTAAAGCCCTAACCCCTAATACATCAAAATGTGACTGTATTTGTTGGAGACAGAGCTTTTAAAGAGGTGATTGAGTTTAAATGATGCTATTAAGATCAACCCTAATCCAGTCTAACATCTTTATAAGAGGAAATTTGAAGACACAAAGAGACAACAGGGATATACAACCTCAGAGGCAAGGCCCTGGGAAGTCACCACGAGAGGGAGATCATCTGCAAGCAAAGGAGAGAGGCTCAAATGAAACCAAAGACCGTGATCTCTGACTTCCACCCTTCAAATGAGAAATAGATTTCTGTTTTTTAAGCTACTCAGTCTGTGGTATTTTACTACGACAACCCTAGCAAATTCATACATCTACTAACGCCACTGCTCCCTTTACCAATATAGTTTTCAATTCCCATTGTGAAGACAACTTCTTTCCTTTGAGAAGACACACTTAGGAGGAAGAGACCAAGTGACATGTGATAAATACATTGTAATGTTCTCATTAGCCTAAATCTTTGCATTCCTTCCTCCATAGGTTATCTGGCAAGTCAACTTTATTTGGTGTTTACCAGCACTGAATTCAAGTCTTCATTGAATTAATTGAAGTACTATCTTCAAGTAAAAGATAAGGGTTAACTAGCCAAAGGCTGGTTCCCTGAAGCAGAATAACTTCCTGTAAAGTTGCACAGAAAATGGCTGTGCTCAAGCAAGTTAAGAATATTAATTAAGTAAAATGTTCAGCTGGCATTTAAGACTATTGGCCCACACCCTCGTACTGCTACAATTGTGGGGTTTGGCCTTGTATCAGTCAGCTCAGGCTGCCATAATAGAATACCATGGACTGGGTGGCTCAAACAACAGAAATTTATTTTCTCACAGTCTGGGACTTAGATGTTCAAGATCAGGGGACTGGTATGGTCATTTTCTGGCTGGTTTCTTGGATTGTAAACATCTACCTTCTCACTATGTCCTCACATAGCCCTACCTCAGTGAGTGTTCTTGTAGAAAGACAGAGTGAGCTATCTTATAAGAATACCAAACCTATTGAATCAGGGCTCCAACCTTATAATCTCTTCTAACCTTAATTACTTCCTTACAGGTCCCATCACCAAATATAGACACATTGAAGGTTAGGGCTTATACAGGTTGACTGGTTGAATTTTGAGGGAATACAACCATTCAGTCCATAACAAACCCAAACTCCTTCATCACAGTAAGGGAGGAGTTAGTGATCTCCTATACCTGAATGCTAAGTTAGCAGCTAATGGCCATTTACAAAGTGTTAGAATAATTTCTATGTCCTTGAGCTTGCACACTGAATTCAGAATCTCTTAAATCTATGCATAGACTTAAAATCATCCCAAAACAATAATGTATCTTTCCTCTCTGGTCTAGCATACTTAGCATCCATTCTAATGGATGTTTTTCAGGTTTCTGGTGATATTTAACAATTATTTTTATGCATAAATCCTTTGCTTTGGATCAGACTTTATACTTGTCCCAGGACGTGTTAAGATTGACTTATTTCAAGATAATTGAGAAATGGTAGGGATGTCCCATAAAGGGAGCTGATATGTCCTTTCAAGGCAACTGCCTCAGAGAAGTCATTACAGGTTGTCCAATAAATACAAGACCAGCCCCACGGACCAGAAGAAAGGGATGCTTCTGATGGCAGGGGAAGCTCAAGGGGGTTTGGTTGTTTAGTCTACTTGGATTCATTTTAGTCAGCCCAGATGTCCACATTCTAATTCTGACTGTCTTCATCTTTCCCAATTAATCAATTTTAAACATCAACAACAACAAAAAAAGACCTGCTAAGGCTGCAAATTGAATTATTCAATTATGTTGTAATTTAGCAACCTTCAATACCAGATTTTGGTTATATCAACCATTAAGCATTAAGGAACACGAAATTTGATCAGGACCCACAGTTTTTGTATTCTTTGTCTCTCCAGTAAGAGTCTCTCATAGAAACCTTTCAGTTACCAAAGTTCTGCATTCTGTAGAGACTTTATCCCTAGGGATGTCATATAATAATTTAAGGAATTATTTTTCCTGTGTGCGCCATTGACTACCAGAATCCAATTTTTCAGTAGTAACAAAATACCACTGCCTTCAAATATTTCTTAAGTAAAGTCAAATAATCAATCCAAATTCCCATCAGTCAGAATTTTGTCCAAGAGACAGACTCAGTACTTCTAACAGATTGCAACCGAATACAGGAAATCAGATATTTACAAAGCTTTCATGAAAGCTGAAAAATTGGGAGTCAGAATGACACCACTGGAAATTTTGAAGATAGAAACACAGTGCTGAAGCTCCATCCAGGAAAAGATAAATTGCCACCACCACCACCATCACCATAACTTTCCCTTGACACCCATGAATCTAGTGACTAGACTCTGAAACACCAAACTAAGGTACAGCAGTTGCCTCCTGACACTCCATGACCTTACTTGCCAGCTGAAATAGCACCGCTGACTCACTTTCAAATTGGTCTAGAGTGCATGCTACAATAAGTACATCATTTCTTTCCAGAAGCCCAGCTGCAATGGATTCTTGGAAATGTATTTTTAACTTTTCAGCATGTATAATACAGGAAGACACATAAAGGCGTAAGCACAAGATGGTGTTAATTTACCAACACCAGCAGAAGTTCAACCACTTAGTTCTCCTGGTCACCCAGAAGTTCTCTTCAAACCAGCAGGATTCCTACCTTCTTCTCAGCCTCACTTTATACAGAGCTACCCTAACAAGAGCAGCAGTTTCAGATTTTGGGTTGTTTCATAAGTGAAGAGGTCGCTAGTTTTTGGTTGTTTCTCCTCTTTTCAAGTATTTCTGTCATAGCCTATTTACAACAGCCTCTTTTCAAAAGAAAGTATAGTCAATCCTTCACTGGCTCACAAGGTTACTTTGTTTTGGCATGCTAGCAAGGAAGCCTGGAGTTAAGTACTAATATGTGTCTATTTATGACAGCAAAAAAACAAAAATGAGAACGAGACTGAATTGTTTTCCTAGGGCTGACACAACAAAGCACCACAAAAGGGATGACTTAAAACAGGAGAAATTTATTATTTTTCAGTTCTTCAGGGTAGAAGTCTGAAATCACAGCAGTGCCATGTTAACCTCTCAAACGCAGGGTAGAATCTTTTCTTGCCTTTTCCCAGCTTCTGGTAGTACTCATCAGTCCTTGGCATTGCTTGGTTCACACTGTCTTCCCTCCAATCTCTGCTTCTGCCACCACATGACATTCTGTCTGTGTGCTTGTGTCTCTTCTCCTCTTCTTATAAGGACACCAGTCATATTAAATTAGGACCTAACCTAATGAACCATGACCTCGTCTTCACTTGATTACACCTTCAAAGACCCATTTTCGAAGAAAGTCATATTCCTAGGTGCCCTAGGGTTGCATATCAATGCAACCCATAGCAGAGGCAAAGACAGTAAGTCTCACAAAGAGGGCCAGAATCATTAGTAACAGAAACTTTCCTCAGAAATTTCAAGGAAAATGGCAGGTCATGGTCTGTCATGGCTTCAACTCTGATTGTGGGCTTGAGTAATTTACATTTATGTGCAAAATTAGACAGACAACATTGAGGTGAAGAACACCAAAATGTAAACTTACTTAAGAGAATGTTCATAAGGAAAAAAGGAATCTTCCTCTAGATGTTATGACACGTTCATAGCATTAATTTTATTTTAGATAAATATTAAAATTCTAACATAGACTGATTAGTTGTGAATATAGCCATACAAAAGATATTAATTATTAACTTTTGTTCAGATATAATTTAATTTCCCAAGTTTCAAATTTAACCACCATTTTAACCTACTAACAAAGATATAAAGTCTATGATATATTCAATCACTCAGAAAATATTTCTTAAGCACCTACTATAAGCTAGGTATTTCATACTCAGGATTCAAAATTTTTAAAAACATGGTTTCTGCTCCAAGATACCTCCTTATAGTCTAGTAGGAAGAATAAGTGAGTCAATACACAATTAGAGTGCTACACTGAAGCTAATGACAGAGTGTTGTGGGATCAAGATAATAACTAATAACCCACACTGGGGTTGAAGTGATTAGGAAAATTTTCCCACCTAGAGGAAGAAATTCTAGAACTGAATCATAAAGAGTATAAGAGTCGGGAAAGGTGTTTTAGGCAAAGGAAGCAATATACATATTTACAAAGCTGTGAGAGATAGCACAGCACATTCTGAGAACTGCAAAAAGTTCAGTATGGCTGAATTTCAATGAGAAATGGGGATGAGATGGTAAGGTAACAGAGTGGTGCGGGGAGCAGTTACAGTGAAAGCAAAGATCAAATTACGGAAAACCTCTATGACAAGGGCAATGGACAATATGGTAAACTTAACCAGTGCTCACCAATATCTATTCTCTCCTCCTGGACATATGACTGTACTTCACATACCTTGAAGTTTAAGGGGATTGTGGGATATCTCTATGACTAGTTCTGGTCAATGGGCTGTAAGTGGAAATGCAATATGTCACTTCTGGTCCAAAGCATAGAACAGCAGTTGTGGCATCTTCCTGTGCTCCCTACTCTTCCTGCAGCAACCAGCAATATCCAGATGGCAGATCCTATGTCAGGCTGGATTCTTGAGTGACTTCAGGCAGAATATCCAACCCATATACCTGAGCCACAGGTAATATGTAGAATGAGTAAGACTTAAGCCTTTGCTGTGCTAAGTCATTGGGATTATGAGTTAATTTGCTCCTGCACCATAATCTAGTACTAACCTGGTAATATAGACTGCAACTGAAGGAAAATTTAATTAGGAGAATCACTTAGTATGATCTGCGTTTTAGAAAGATCACATTAGCTAAAAGGTAGAAGGCATGCCAATAGAACCAAAGACGAGTACAAGTAGAAAAATCCAAAGCTATAACAATAATTCAGAGTCCATGGGTGCTGTCTCCCACCTTAGCCAAACTTATCTCTTTCCAATTAAACCTCAAGATACCAAGCATTGGGAAATCTGGGGCCATAGCATGACAAATGAGGTTTCCTTGGGCCCAGCCCTCTTCCAGAATTATTACATGTAGCAATTCTCTACCAGATTTCTTGCACTCTCACAAAGAACTTAAGACCAATAAAAGGGTCTGGATTTCTGGTTAGGATGATAAACTCTGTGCTAGTAGAGAAAAGTGTATCTAACAACTTGTACGAAATGACTCTGAAATCGTTTTTATGCAGCATTTGTTCTAAGCATTTAGCATTTTGAAATTCAGAACAAAAGATTCAAAGGAAAAAAGTTTTCATGTACCATACATTTCCCAACCATCCATAAGTGGATCAAAACTCCAAACCAGGCCGGGCGCAGTGGCTCAAGCCTGTAATCTCAGCACTTTGGGAGGCCGAGACGGGCGGATCACGAGGTCAGGAGATCCAGACCATCCTGGCTAACACGGTGAACCCCTATCTCTACTAAAAATACAAAAATTAGCCGGGCTCGGTGGCGGGTGCCTGTAGTCCCAACTACTCGGGAGGCTGAGGCAGGAGAATGGCGTGAACCCAGGAGGCGGAGCTTGCAGTGAGTGGAGATCACACCACTGCACTCCAGCCTGGGCGACAGAGCAAGACTCCGTCTCAAAACAAAACAAAACAAAAGCTCCAACCCAAATTTCCCTGAGCATCATGTGAAACATAAAGAAGTTACTGAGATGAAGATATAAGGAAGCCAGTATAGAAATCATCAATACATTTGCGTGTTTAATGCCAACAATAAAATTGCACCACAGTTACAACCCACATAGTTACTAAGCCAGTTGGAAATATAACATATCTAGAGATAACTCTAGTTTGGAATTTGGCCATCAGGCTACTTGGCTAGCCTAACAGTGGGTCCTTTAGTGACCTTGGACAAGCCACCCACCTTCTATGTCTCCCTTTCCCTTTTCCAGCTTAACAAAAAAATTACTTTTCCCCTCAGAAAGATCATGGGAGAAGTTGTAGCAGAAGCATTTATGAAGCATTTTGTATCTCTTTCATACAGGAAGCCTGAAGTTCAAAGCAGCTCTGCATATGCCCAGACAGGGACCCATAATTGCACTTGGTCTACACCAAGGGATGATTCTGCCATGTGTTACTGTTGAGAAATGAAGGACTTGCATTAAAATGCATAATTTAATCAAGAGAAAACCACTAATCAGTAGGAAATATGCAAACTTGATGTTACGGAATTTTTTAATGTTCACGTTATTAGAGCTGCCACAATTTCTCATGGATCTATTGAAATGAAAATTAATGTAAAGGAGAGGTTTTAAAAGATAAAATGGGCTCAAACATGAGGTCCTCAGGAGGGTTTGGCACTCCTCTAGGGCAAATGCAGAAAAGCAAAAGCACCATGACAGCAGCCAGGGCTGTCCCTGTTCCTGATGAAACGTACAAATTTGCAAGGTAAGTTTTGCAGTCCTTTGGAGTTCTATAAACTCTGTGGCCATTCTACTGAGCCAGGGTCCAAACAGTAATAAAATATACAGGCCACCCAATAATACAGCATCAGTAACACACAATAACAGAACATAGGCCACTCAATAATATAGCATCGGTTTGTCATTGTCTTCATCTATTGGGGCTGCTATAACAAATAACTAGTTAAAGTTAATTTGTAAAGAGCAGAAATTTGCTTCTTCCTGTTCTGTAAGCTGAAAAGTCCAAGATCAAGGCACCGGCAGATGCAGTGTCTAGTGAGGACTACTCTCTGCTTCCAGGATGGTCCCTTGTTGTTGAGTCCTCAGGTGGACGAATGGGTAAGTACTGTGTCCTCAGGTGGCAGAATGGGTAAGCACTGTGTCCTCAGGTGGCAGAAGGGCAGAAGGACAAAAGGAACAAATGCTGTGTCTTTTCATGAAAGAAGAGGTGAAAAGCCAGGCAGCTCTCTGAAGCCTCTTTCATAAAGGCATTAATCCGTTCACTAAGGCAGAGCCCTCATGATTTAATCACTTCCCAAAGGCCCCACCTCTTAATACAACTACAACAGGGATTAAGTTTGAACACATAAAATCGGTGGGACACAAACATTCAAACTATAGTAGCTATGCACTCTTCAACTTATGAGTGGAATTGGCGAAATAATTGAAAAATGTCAGTGATATTCTCAGGCCTGCCCGTGAGTCAATGATGAGGTACAATCTTCCAAACAAATGTTTATGAGATGCAGCAGGGAGCCTCATCTGAATCCAAGGAAGTCATGAATGAGCACATGTGACAATTTCATTACCATTTTACTGGTATAACACTTGTTTGGAGGTTTAGGGCTGGGACAATGGATGTGTATGGGTGGGTGGGTGGGTGAGTGGGTGTGTCTGTGTTTATAGCCTCTTTTGTGTTTTCTCTTTGTGTGTGTTGCTGAGATAGAATGTAGTAACAATATAAAAGCCAGAAAATCGGAAGAACAAAATGGTCTCCAGCTTATCCCGATTAACTCATGTCTAAGCTTTAAAAAAAGAGAGGCTCAAAACTGCTGCTAAAGTAGTTTTCTTGAAAGACTCTATGTGACGTGTAGCCACAAATAGCACCACTTTTGCTCCCCGGTGCCTACATAGAATAGGGAAAACAGAACAATGTGCCCCCTTCTTCATGGAACACACTTTGGTGTGATGAAGATTATAGGGAGGAATATCATCTATCAGGTCTGCCCAAGATCATCCAATTTTTGCCCATTATTCCAGCATAATTATCAACTGCATTCTTTTTTACTCTCAGAAGTATCTCTAGTTATAGAGAATGAATAGAACCTTGATGGGTAGACCTTTGAAAGCTTGGAGATAGGGCAATACTCAGCATGAGAAATATTCTCAAAGAGTGGCACTGATTAGCGATGATGATGGAAAGTAGCAAACTCAGGGCCTTTGTGAGCAATGGACATCAACAGAGACCAATGAGAGCAGATGGCAATGAGATGACTACTCATGGGCACCTGTGTGACACTCTTCTGGGAGAGAGGACTGTATATTTCAGGCCTGGATTCAAGAATTGGGAAAACCATTGGCTTTCTCCACCTACGCACATGGTAAATGTGACAATGTTAATGACTATTTCTTTAAAAATATGTTACATGACTATATGTAACTTTTAAAGTAATCATTATAATGTTTTATAGCATTTCATTATGCAAATTGGTAATAGAAAAAAATTGATCTAACCAAATTTCATATTACAGAATTCTTGTATTTCCTTTTCATTTTAAATCTTTGTGTATTTATGCTTTGTTTTCCCAATGTTAAGGTCTTAGAGTATAGAAATAAAAACTCATAACATAGGGCAAGCACATACTAGCTTCATAAAGACAGAATTTATTGTTTCCTAACCAAAGAAAATAAGATTTGTATTTGTTAAACTTGACATAAAATAGTAATTGTTTTCAATTTAAAAAATAGTTGGTATCTTTCCAAATTACTCCTCATTTTCCAAATACTATTTTTTCAATTCCCATCAAGACTATATATTATCATTTCTCGTGGTGATTTATGCCTTATGCAGAAATTTCCCACAGTGATCCTGGGGGGAAAATTAATCCCATTCTATAGATGAGGTTCCTAGACCCTAGAGATGTTAAAGTATACATTCAAGGTAACACAGCAATGAAATACAACTGGAAATATCCCAGTGCAACTAAAACTTATGTTTCTCCTAGACTCTTTTCCTCCGTGTCTTCCTTCTGTCCCTCCCTCTTTCTTTATTTCCATCACCCTTGCTTCCTTTCATCTTATTGGTTTATTTTACTCTTTTTAATTTTAATTTTTATTTATATATATATTGTAATGTTTTATTATACTTTAAGTTCTGGGGTACATGAGCCCAAAGTGCAGGTTTCTTATGTAGGTATATATATGCCATGTCGGTTTGCTGCACCCATCAACTCATCATTTGTATTAGGTATCCCTCCTAATGCTATCCCTCCCCCAGCCCCCCAGCCCCCGATAGGCCCCAGTGTGTGATGTTCCCCACCCTGTGTCCATGAGTTCTCATTATTCAGCTCCCACCTATGAGTGAGAACATGTGGTGTTTGGTTTTCTGTTCTTGTGATAGTTTGCTGAGAATGATGGTTTCCAGCTTCATCTATGTCCCTGCAGAGGGCATGAACTCATCCTTTTTTATGGCTGCCTAGTATTCCATGGTGTATATGTGCCACATTTTCTTAATCCAGTCTATCATTGATGGGCATTTGGGTTGGTTCCAAGTCTTTACTACTGTGAATAGTGCTATAATAAACATATGTGTGCATGTGTCTTTATTGTAGAATGGTTTATAATCCTTTGAGTATATACCCAGTAATGGAATTGATGAGTCAAATGATATTTCTAGTTCTAGAACCTTAAGGAATAGCCACACTGCTTTCCATAATGGTTGAACTAATTTACACTTCCACCAACAGTGTAAAAGCATTCCTATTTCTCCACATCCTCTCCAGCATCTGTTGTTTCCTGACTTTTTAATAATTGCCATTCTAACTAGCATAAGATGGTATCTCATTGTGGTTTTTATTTGCATTTCTCTGATGATCAGTGATAATGAGCATTTTTACATGTGTTGGCTGCATAAATGTCTTCTTTTGATAAGTATCTGTTCATGTCCTTGGCCCACTTTCTGATGGGGTTGTTTTTTTCTTGTAAATTTGTTTAAGTTCTTTGTAGATTCTGGATATTAGCCCTTTGTCAGATGGGTAGATTGCAAAAATCTTCTCCCATTCTGTAGGTTGCCTGTTTACTCTAAGGATAGTTTCTTTTGCTATGCAGAAACTCTTTCATTTAATGAGATCCCATTTATCTATTTTGACTTTTGCTGCCATTGCTTTTGGTGTTTTAGTGATGAATTCTTTGCCCATGCCTATATCCTGAATGGTATTGCCTAGGTTTTCTTCTAGGGTTTTTATGGTTTTAGGTCTGACACTTAAATCTTTAATCCATCTTGAGTTAATTTTTGCATATGGTGTAAGGAAGGGATCCAGTTTCAGCTTTCTGCATATGGCTAGCCAGTTTTCCCAGCACTATTTATTAAATAGGGAATCCTTTCCCCATTGCTTGTTTCTGTCAGGTTTGTCAAAGATTAGATGGTTGTAGATGTGTGATGTTATTTCTGAGGCCTCTGTTCTGTTCCATTGGTCTATATATCTGTTTTGGTACCAGTGCCATGCTGTTTTAGTTACTGTAGCCTTGTAGTATAGCTTGAAGTCAGGTAGCATGATGCCTCCAGCTTTGTTCTTTTTGCTTAGGATTGTCTTGGCTATGTGAACTCTTTTTTGGATCCGTATGAACTTTAAAGTAGTTTTTTCCAATTCTGTGAAGAAAGTCAGTGGTAGCTTTATGGGGATAGCAATGAATCTATAAATTACTTTGGGTAGTATGGCCATTTTCACGATATTGATTCTTCCTATCCATGAGCATGGAATGTTCTTCCATTTGCTTGTGTCCTCTTTTATTTCATTGAGCAGTGGTTTGCAGTTGTCCTTGAAGAGGTCCTTCACATCCCTTGTAAGTTGGATTCCTAGGTATTTTATTCTCTTTGTAATAATTGTGAATGGGAGTTCACTCATGATTTGGCTCTCTGTTTGTCTGTTATTAGTATAGAGGAATGGTTGTGATTTTTGCACATTGATTTTGTATCCTGAGACTTTGCTGAAGTTGCTTATCAGCTTAAGGAGATTTGGGGCTGAGATGGGGTTTTCTAAATATACAATCATGTCATCTGCAAACAGAGACAATTTGACTTCCTTTTTTCCTAATTGAATACCCTTTATTTCTTTCTCTTGCATGATTACCCTGGCCAGAACTTCCAATACTATGTTGAATAGGAGTGGTGACAGAGGACATCCTTGTCTTGTGCTGGTTTTTAAAGGGAATGCTTCCAGTTTTTGCCCATTCAGTATGATATTGGCTGTGGGTTTGTCATAAACAGCTCTTATAATTTTGAGATATGTTCCATCAATACCTGGTTTACTGAGAGTTTTTAGTGTGAAGGGCTGTTGAAGGCCTTTTCTGCATCTATTGAGATAATCATGTGGTTTTTGCCATTGGTTCTGTTTATGTTATGTATTATGTTTATTGATTTGCGTATATCAAACCAGCCTTGCATCCCAGGGATGAAGTTGACTTGATCATAGTGGATAAGCTTTTTGATGTGCTGCTGGATTCTGTTTGTCAATATTTTATTGAGGATTTTCGCATTGATGTTCATCAGAGATACTGGCCTAAAGTTCTCTTTTATTGTCTCTCTACCAGGCTTTGGTTTCAGGATGATGCTAGCCTCATACAATGAGTTAGGGAGGATTCCCTCTTTTTCAATTGATTGAAATAGCTTCAGAAGGAATGGTACCAGCTCCTCTTTGTAACTTTTGTAGAATTCGGCTGTGAATAAGTCTAGTCCCGGACTTTTTTTTGTGGGTAGGCTATTAATTATTGCCTCAATTTCAGAACCTGTTACTGGTCTATTCAGAGATTCAACTTCTTCCTGGTTTAGTCTTGGGAGGGTGTATGTGTCCAGAAATTTATCCATTTCTCCTAGATTTTCTAGTTTATTTGCATAGAGGTGTTTATAGTATTCTCTGATGGTAGTTTCTATTTCTTGGGATCAGTGGTGATATACTCTTTATTATTTTTTACTGCTTCTATTTGATTCTTCTCTCTTTTCTTCTTTATTAGTCTTGCCTGCAGTCTATTTTGTTGATCTTTTCAAAAAACCAGCTCCTGGATTCATTGATTTTTTGAATGGTATTTTGTGTCTCTATCTCCTTCAGTTCTGCTCTGATCTTAGCTATTTCTTGCCTTCTGCTAGCTTTTGAATTTGTTTGCTCTTGCTTCTCTAGTTCTTTTAATTGTGATGTTAGGGTGTCAATTTCAGATCTTTCCTGCTTTCTGTTGTGGGCATTCAGTGCTATAAATTTCCCTCTCACACTGCTTTAAATGTGTCCCAGAGATCTCGTATGTTGTGTCTTTGTTCTCATTGGTTTCAAAGAACGTTTTTATTTCTGCCTTCATTTCATTATTTACCCAGGAGTCATTCAGGAGCAGGTTATTCAGTTTCCATGTAGTTGTGCAGTTTTGAGTGAGTTTATTAATCCTGAGTTCTAATTTGATTACACTGTGGTCTGAGAGACAGTTTGTTGTGATTTCTGCTTTTTACATTTGCTGAGGAGTATTTTACTACCCATTTTGTGGTCAGTTTTAGAATAAGGGCAATGTGGTGCTAAGAAGAACGTATATTCTGTTGATTTGGGGTGGAGAGTTCATAGATGTCTATTAGGTTCGCTTCATGCTGAGCTGAGTTCCTTGTTAACCTTCTGTCGCATTGGTCTGTCATATATTGACAGTAGGGTGTCTCCTATTATTATTGTGTGGGAGTCTAAGTCTCTTTGTAGGTCTCTAAGGAGCTGCTTCACGAATCTGGGTGCTCCTGTATTGGGTGAATATATATTTAAGAGAGTTAGCTCTTCTTGTTGAATTGATCCCTTTACCATTATGTAGTGGCTTTCTTTGTCTCTTTTGATCTTTGTTGGTTTAAAATCTGTTTTATCAGAGACTAGGATTACAACCCCTGCTTTTTTTTTTTTGGTTTCCATTTGCTTGGTGGATCTTCCACCATCCCTTTATTTTGAGCCTATGTGTGTCTTTGCATGTAAGATGAGTCTCCTGAATACAGCACACTGGTGGATCTTGACTCTTTATCTAATATGCCAGTCTGTGTCTTTTGATTGGGGCATTTAGCCCATTTACATTTAAGGTTAATGTTGTTATGTTTGAGTTTGATCCTGTCATTATGATGGTAGCTGGTTATTTTGCCCATTAATTGATGCAGTTTCTTCATAGTGTCGATGGTCTTTATCATTTGGCATATTTT
The DNA here is from genome assembly GCF_001698545.2 of Rhinopithecus bieti. NCBI lineage: Eukaryota > Metazoa > Chordata > Mammalia > Primates > Cercopithecidae > Rhinopithecus > Rhinopithecus bieti. Next base: position 59,762 of record NW_016816734.1, read on the forward strand.
TACAGTGGCTGGTACCAGTTGTTCCTTTCCATGTTTAGTGCTTTCTTCAGGAGCTCTTGTAAGGCAGACCTGGTGGTGACAAAATCTCTTAGCATTTGCTTGTCTGTGAAGGATTTTATTTCTCCTTCACTTATGAAGCTTAGTTTGGCTGGATATGAGATTCTGGGTTGAAAATTCTTTTTTTAAAGAATGTTGAATATTGGCCCCACTCTCTTCCCGTATCTAGGGTTTCTGCCAAGAGATCCACTGTTAGTCTGATGGACTTCCCTTTGTGAGTAACCCAACCTTTCTTTCTGGCTGCCTTTAACATTTTTTCTCTTCATTTCAACCTTGGTGAATCTGACAATCTGACAATTATGTGTCTTTGGGTTGCTCTTTGTGGTGTTCTCTGTATTTCCTGAATTTGAATGTTGGCCCACCTTGCTAGCTCAGGGAATTTCTCCTGGATAATATCCTGAAAAGTGTTTTCTAACTTGGTTCCATTCTACCCATCATTTTCTGGTACACCAATCTAACATATATTTGGCCTTTTCACATAGTTCCATATTTCTTGGAGACTTTGTTCATTTCTTTTCACTCTTTTTTCTCTAATCTTGTCTTCTGGCTTTATTTCATTAATTTGATCTTCAATCACTGATATCCTTTCTTCCACTTGATCGAATCAGCTATTGATGCTTGTACATGTGTCACAAAGTTCTTCTACCATGGTTTTCAGTTCCATCAGGTCATTTAAGGCCTTCTCTACACTATTTGTTCTAGTTAGCCATTTGTCTAACCTTTTTTCAAGGTTTTAACTTCCTTGCGATGGGCTAAAACATGCTTCTTTACCTCAGAGAAGTTTGTTATTACCGACCTTCTGAAGCCTACTTCTGTTACCTTCTCAAACTCATTCTCCATTCAGTTTTGTTCCCTTGCTGGTGAGGAGCTGAGATCCTTTGAAGGAGAAGAGGCACTCTGTTTTTTGGAATTTTCAGCTTTTCTGCTCTGGTTTCTCCCATGTTTGTGGTTTTATCTACCTTTGGTCTTTGATGTTGGTGACCTACACATGGGGTTTTGGTGTGGATGTCCTTTCTATTGATGTTGGTGCTATTCCTTCCTGTTTGTCAGTTTTCCACCTAACAGTCAGACCCCTTAGCTGCAAGTCTGTTGAAGTTTGCTGGAGGTCCACTCCAGACCCTGTTTGCCTGGGTATCACCAGCAGAGACTGCAGAAGAGCAAATATTGCTGCCTGATCCTTCCTCTGGAAGCTTTATCCCTGAGGGGCACCTGCATGTTTGAGATGTCTGTTGGCCTCTACTGAGAGGTATTTCCCAGTCAGGCTACATGGGGATCAGGGACCTGCTTGAGGAGGCTTTCTGTTTGTTCTCAGAGCTCGAATGCCATGCTGATAGAACCACTGCTCACTCCAGATCTGTCAGGCATGAAAGGTTAAGTCTGAAGAAGCTGTCTGCTGCCTTTTGTTCTACTATGCCTTGCCCCCAGAGGTGGAATCTATAGAGGCAGTAGGCCTTGCTGAGCTGCAGTGGGCTCCACCCAGTTCGTGCTTCCTGGCCTCTTTGTTTACACTGTGAGTTACTCAAGCCTCAGCAATGGCGGACACCTCACCCCCTGCTAGGCTGCAGCCTCACAGGTGGATCTCAGACTGCTGCGCTAGCAGTGAGCAAGGCTCAGGCTCCATGGTCATGGGACCTACCAAGCCAGGCACGGGAGAGTATCTCCAGCTCTGCTGGTTACTAAAACTGTGGGAATAGCACAGTACTTGGTGAGGAGTGTACCATTTCTCCACGTACAGTCTGTCACAGCTTCCCTTGGCTAGGAAAGGGAAATCCCCCAACTCTTTGTGCTTCCCAGGTGAGGCAATGCCCCACCCTGCTTCAGCTCACCCTCCATGGGCTGTACCCACTGTCCAACCAGTACCAATGAGATGCACCAGGTACCTCAGTTGGAAATGTAGAAGTCACCCACCTCTGCGTCGATCTCACTGGGAGCTGCAGACTGGAGCTGTTCCTCCTATTCAGCTATCTTGGAAGTGACGCCCCATTTTATTGTTTTAATGCTTTTCTTTTAACATGTAGAAGCTATAAGGATTCTAAAGGCCTTAAAGTTACTTTTTCTTTAATATCTTGATAGAAAATTAGAAGAAATGAAAATTTTAAAAGAGGAGGGGAAGGGAGGGCAAGGTAGGAGAGGGGAGGGGAGGGGAGGGGAGTGGAGATTATCTTTACCCATCTTTTGGCTCTGGCTAGTCTTCCCTGTACAGTAAAAGTTCTTGAAACAGTTCTCTGTACTCACTATATTCAATCTTTTCTTTTCCTTCTCTCTAGTTCTCTCTAACCAAGTATCCCCTCTATTATACCATGAATACTTCTCTTATTAAAGCCACCGAAGGCCTCCACATGAACAATTCTGAGACCCCCATCTTAGCTGACCTATTGACAGCAGTTGATGCTGTTGGTCAGTCTTTCTGCTTTAAAACAATTTCTTAGCTTGGTTTCTGGGCCATTGCATTCTCCTGGTTTCCCTTTTTTCTCTCTGGATATTTTCCCTAAGTCTTCTTAGCTACCTTATCATTATTTCCCTAATCTTCAGATTTGGAGTATCTGACAACTAAGTTTTCCATGTTTTAGTTTTCTATCTTCTGATTTCATAGCAATAAATACCATCTATGTGCTGATCACTACCAAATTGATGTCTTCATTAATGACCTCTCCTTTGAACACCAGTCTGGTATATCCGACTGTCTGTTAGATATTTCTACTTGCATGCTTCTTAGCCATCCCAAAGTTTACATATATGAAACTGAACTGTCACCAAAATTTGTTCATCCCACAATCTCCTCATTTCAATATCAGGCCAAACACCTTGGAGTCATCCTGAACTTCTCACTTTCTCTTACATCTTCCACAGTCCACTAGCAAGTCTTGCTAGCTGTACTTTCAAGATGTTTACAGAATTCAACTAATTCTCACAGCTTCCTCCACTGCCTACCTGGTTCATGCCACTGTGACATCTGCTTGGATTGCTATAACAGCCTCCTGACTAGAATTCCTGCATTTGCCCTTAACTGTCTTCAATCTCTTGTCAAAACATCAGCCAGGGTGATTCCTCTGTTCAGAACCCTCAAATGACTTCCTATCTTGCTCAAAGTAAAATCCAAAGTCATCACAAAGACCTCAAAGTCCTATGAAATCTGTTGCCTCTTTCTTACCTGGCTTCACCTCACCTACTATACTCCACCTTCCTTACACTGGCCCACTTGCTACTATTCCTCAGAGGCACCAGGCACCCTCCCATCTCAAGGCCTTTGCCCTTGCTGGTGGTCACTCTTCCTAAAATGTTCTTCCCACAGAAATTTGCACAGCTTGTTTCCTTGCTTCAGATCTTGACTCAAATGCTATCTCCTTAGTGAGGACTTCCAGACCACTCCATCAGAAACTTGCAGTCATACACACAATTTCTTTTTTTTTTTTTTTAATTATACTTTAAGTTCTAGGGTACATGTGCACAATGTGCAGGTTTGTTACATATGTATACATATGTCATGTTGGTGTACTGCACCCATTAACTCATCATTTACATTAGATATATCTCCTAATGCTATCCCTCCCCCCTCCGCCCTCCCCACAATAGGCCCTGGTGTGTGATGTTCCCCTTCTTGTGTCCAAGTGATCTCATTGTTCAGTTCCCACCTATGAGTGAGAACATGCGGTGTTTGTCTCCCTCCCCTACTTCAGTTTTCTCCTTGGTGGTTTGTCACTATCTAACACACTGTATATTTTTATATTTCTCATATTTAAGGTCTGTCTCCCCCATTAGAGTACTGAGTCCAGGGAGCTTTGTCCACTTTGTTCACTGCTCTATCTTCAGCGCTAAGAAAAACAATGACACTCAGGAAATATTGTGGAAGGTAGATGTGTTACAGCTGGCAGTTAGTCACACAAGAACAGGGCAGGAGACCCTCCCCGCAACCCCCGCTAGGAATACCAGGTAACCATCAGGTAATGATCAGGCAGTTGTTAACTCTCTGAAATAATAATTGCTCACAGCCAGCACCAGAGAAAGGCAGTCTCCCAAGAGCTAGAAACACCTGAAACTGGTGATCAGCAGCTTCCCAATAAGATTTCAGGATTTGGGCGAGTGGGCTCAAACATGCGCACTGAGACGCAAAATGGTGGCATTTAACTGTTACATGACCTTCTTCTAGGAAAAGTTGACTGGTAAGGGGAAAATGCCCCAAGTGAGCATATGCAAAATTTCAGTAAACACACTGCACAGGTGCTGGCAGGCCACTACTCAGGCAGACAGCCCACCCCAGTGGAAGAACTGGGGGAGAAAGGATGTAAACCCCAGGAAGCATGCCAACATGTAAGATCCCAAGTCAAAGGTCAAACCACACACTTGGTTTTTCATGTCCCTAGCTTGACCCTCTTCCCAGTGTACTTTACTTCTTTTTGTTCGTGCTCTAAAGCTTTTTAATACACTTTCACTCCTGCTTTAAATCTTGCCTCAGTCTCTCACTCTGCCTTATGCCCCTCAGTCAAATTCTTTATTCTGAGGAGGCAAGAACTGAGGTTGCTGCAGACCTATACAGATACACTGCTGCTAACAGATGGAAGGAGGGAAGAAGGGAAGGAAGGAAGGATTGCAAAATGGTTACAACATTAGTTTCCCCTCTCCATGTAAAAACAGCATTTAGCTAGCTTATGATCCTTAAGTTGCAGGTGGCATGAGCCTACCCCGTTGCTTCCTGAGTAGATCGAGAGAAATAGAAACCATCAGCGTCTAAAGAAAAAGTGGCATCCTCCTAACTAAATGTACTTTTTAAATGCCCATATGAATCAATTAAAATACGAAGTGATTTCAACTTCAAAAGCTTTTTTCTTAGACAACAAACTAGGAATAGAGGCCAATGCCTAAGCTGCCAGCAACTTCACACCATGTTAAGTGCAATGCTGGCTCTAGATAAATGTTAAATTGCCGCTATACCCCTTTTACTTCCTGAAACTAGCTTTTGATTTATCTTATTGTGGATTTTGAGCGTCTGGAATTTTCCCAAGTGAACTAAAACCCTGCCATCGGTAAAACTACTGCTCATTACCTGTGTTAATTTCATCTCTTTCTCTGCATTCAATAACCCCATCTGTTGCAATTCCAGCTGTGAGAAGGGAAAGGAGCAAGAGACTGAGCAGACCTAACACGGAGACTCTGTGGGGTAGCAATAACTCCTTCCCACGAAAAAGGAAATTTATAACTCACAGTGGACATGACTAGATCCACCGAAAATAACTAGGTGAAATGGAATCTTAGGGTTAGTCGCTCAGATTTTTTAAGTTTTCATTTAATAATGTCAAAATATCCAGTATAATTTACTGATAAATTCATTTTTATAAATATATTTGTCATATAATACCCTATATTGTAAAAGCAGATCCTGCCTCAAAGTGCATATAACCTAAGTTTCAGCAGGAAGCTGCCACAACCAAACACCGTATTTTTGAATTGCGGTTTGCAGAACTGAAAAAAAAAAAAAAAAAATGTCAGGCATAATATGCCATATGGTAGATGCCCAAGAATTGTTAGTTCCCTCTGCCCCTTCGAAGAAACAACCAATTCTGGTCCATCTTGTTTGTACTTTGTGACAAAGTTTTTCAGCAATTCCCTGCTTCGGGGGAGCCACATCTGGCCCACTACATTCCTGACCCCTGCTGTCTTCTAAGGAGCTTCCTGAGGCTCTGAAAAGCTGCTGAAACTGAGTTAAGCATGCATTTTCTCCTCTCTAGATTGATAAGCAGGATTGTAGTGATTTAGAATGACACTTCAACAAGCTCAATTAATATCTGATAGACAAGAGAATGGTTAGTTTCAAAGTTGCCCCTACCCTAAAGGCAAATACTGTGCATGTAAAGGAAGTGAGTGTTCTTGCAAGCTTTGCTCCCTCTCCTAAAGCAAAGCTTCTCTCTCTCTCTCTCTCTCTCTCTCCACCCCTCAGCACCAAGGAAGAATAAGCGTTATTCAAAGAAAAAATTAGCAATGAAAGGAAAGGGGGAAAGAGAGGAGAGTTACAAGCAAAGAGAATGACATGAACAAAGGCACAGATCGATGAAAATCCATGCATTTTGGAGAAACTATGAATTGCATTAGTACTAGAGAATGAAATATATAAAACAGAGTAGCAGTGGTGAAAATTATGAGATTAGTAGGAGCAGATTGTGGCCCTGTGTGCTGAGATCAGGGATCTATTGCTGCAGATCTCTTGAAAGGTTTTAAGCAGGAGGTTGGTGTGCTCTGATTTGTTTTTTAAACAAATCGCTTTGACAGCATTGTAAAAAATAGTTGTGAGAAGGATGTAATTGAATGCAGAATTACTTCTTAAGTTGCTAAAGCATGCTGGAGATGATAAGAAACCAACTGGGATAAAGTGAGAGAGGTACAGAGTTGGACTCAAGCTTGGTAAATATTTATGAGAAAAAGAAATACAAGGATCTGGTGAACAATGAGATATAACGGGGAGAGAAAGAGGAGGGATCCAGGATTACCAATGAGCTCTCCTTGGATAACAAGACTGGTGGTCAAATTTCACACACAACGAGGGAAGGTTAGAGTGGAAACAGGAGGGATGTAATGAGTTCAGTCAGGAGAAGATAATTTTCAGGTACTTGTGCAGCAATGCTTTGTCTCTAAAAATAAATAAATAAAATAAAAGATACATATTTTAAATAAGGAAATATGTAGTAATATATGAATCAGAGGCTCAGGAGAACAATGTTAGAGAAAAAGATGGAACAGTTATGAACACAAAAATATATGTTTACCAATTAAGGTTGTTTACTTGGTTATGCTAGAAAACACAAAATAGCAGCAGTTTTAACAAAATAAAAATTTATTTCTCTAGATCCAAAGGTGGGGAGTTGGGGCTGTAATGATAGCTACAACCTGTCCTCAGGGAGCCAGGCTCCCAGCTTTCTGCACCACCATCCTCAGTGCACAGCCTCCATCCTCAAGGTCACCTGCTGTTCTGGTATGGCTGCTCAAGCTCTTCCCACCATGTTCATATTTCAGGAAGCTGCAAGAAGACAGGAAGGGCAAGACAGGGCACTTTGCAGCACCTTTTAGGAGCTGCTTCTGCTTGCAACTCCTTAGCCAAAGAGTCAACACATACAGCACTCAGTCAAAGCATGGCAGAGACTGGGAAATGTAATCTTATAGCTGAGTCCATTAACTCCTTGTGTAAAATTGATACTCTGCTACTAAGAGGGGTGAGTGGATATTGGTTAAACAAAGAGTAATCTCTGTTATATCATGCAGATGACTAAGATGGGGGAAGAACTTGAAGCATAAAAATAAAGTGGGTCAAGACAGACCTAAGAGGTATGATTTAAGGGGCAGACAAAGGGAAGGCACTGAGAAGAGAAAATACTAAAGGGAGGCGAAGAACCCAGGGGAGGAAGTACCTTTTCCACGGTTTTCCAAATAGTGATTCATTAAGCCTTCTGCAGTTGAAATCATATTACATTCTCGTGAACTAAGCTGATGCTTCTGTTATTTTTAAATTGATTATTCAGATTTCTAGCTGTAATTTTTTATTATATACTTATTTATGTCTGATACCTGTGATCATGATATCTGTGGTCATTTGACTTCTTCCAAATAGACACCTTTGGAAACTGCATTAGCTCCTTCAAGTCATCAAAATATACTGGAGCAGCAAGTTCCTAAACAGTATCTTCACTTTCAGATACTGAAATAATTTATGACTCATTCAAAAGCATTAGGTTAATGAGAATATTAAAAGTAACAACAGATGTCAAGTCAGAATGCAAAGCCAGAGCAGAAACAAAGTTATACTGATATTCCTTAATAAAATAAACAGTTCTTTACTGAAGCTTGTCTTTTAAGCAAAATTCTGATATTGAAACCATATTTTTCTCATTCACTGGTACTTCCTAAGGGAAAAAAAAATCAGCCCTAAGACGTTTAAAACAGAACTGTACTCCGGAGCCAAGTATCTCCTTCACTAATGGGAATGAGGAAATGAAACAGGAAAGAGGAAAAGATATCATTAGTCACAGTATACTGGCTTATACTCTCTAGATAGAAAAAAAGAAATTAACAAGTCTGTCAAGAAAAGGAAAACTGGGGCTAAATGTAGGCCAGAAAAGAGAAAAGAGACTCACAATCATCATTGCCTACCAAAACGCAGCAGGAGTGAATTTTCAAAGTATGGTATAGCATTCCTTAAATGGCCATATATTAATCATCGAGTGTTGTTAAGGAATAGTGCCTTTCAGCCAATTCAGAGCCCTACGTGTTAATAAGAACCTTACACATCTAGAGTATACTAAATTGGCAAAGTACTATAAATGCAATATGATATTTTAAGTCACCTGAAGTTATTAGAAAGATGATATTACATAATTGCACTTTACAAATAGAAAAGCAGATTCAAAAAGCCCATCCTTATCTATCATATGAAAGGAGTGCTGTGGTCTGAATATTTTTGTCCCTTCCAAACTCTTGTTGAAACTTAATCCCCCATGCAACAGTGTTAGGAGGTGGGACCTAATGGGAGGTATTGAGGTCACATGGCTCCACTCTCATGAATGAATTAAGGCTGCTATTTAAAAAGGGCTTGCAAAAGTGAGTTTGCTGTCTTCTGGTTCTTCCACGACGGCATCCAAGGTGCCGTCATGGAAGCAGAGAATCTGTTGGTATCTTGATGTTGGACTTCTCAGCCTCGATAATTGTGAGAAAATAAATTTCTGTTCTTTATAAATTACCCAGTCTGTAACAGAATATCTTCTCTGTGGCAGAACGGATCTTCTCTTGGCAGGACCAAGACAGAGCGTAACTGAATTTTTCACTCTAAAAGTTCTATAAGACTATGAGAACTACACAAATATTGAGAGATAACGTTAGAACTTGAGGTTTGCGATTCCAAGATCTCAATTCCCTAAAAATATCACAAGAGCACTTAATATATATGGCTCAGGTGGACCGTCAGTATTCAAACCATTAGCAAAACACCATAAGCAATAATGTTACCTCATATCAATCATTAGAAAATATGTTAATGTTTCACAGGTCTTCAGAAACATCATTATAAGGATCAATTGTGCTTATAAGTATGCACAGACATACTAAAAAATACGCTCTGATTAAGGCTGTCTCCAATAAAAGAGCACATTATTTTTAATCTTTACATTGAGGTACTTGTTATATAATTAGGGATCTCAGAAAACTTATATCTAGAACATAGATCATCCTAAGTTTTTCTTAAATTATAAGGCATATGACTGATTTTCATTTTAATTAACTTTCCTAGATAAGCTTCCTTGTTTTCTCCTCAACTCCCCATTTTGACAGTCTTTCAGCATTTGATTATGACACAGTTACACAAAGCACCTCTCCAGATGGTTTATCAACCCCACATTTTTCATATCAGGGGCAAATATGGAAATGTGGAAATCCATGGTAAGTACTAGTTTCCTATTGCTATTTTAACAAATTACTACAAACTTAATAGCTTAAAACAACTGCTATTTTACAGATTTTAAGGGCAGAAGTCTGAAATGGGTCTTAGCTAAAATCAAGATGTTAACAGAACTGCATTATTTTAAGCCTCCAGGAGAAAATCTATTTCCTTTCCTTTTCTAGCATCAGACTCCTCCTGCAATCCTTGGCTCATGGTCCCTTTCTTTATCTTTAAATCCAGCAGAGTAGTATCTTTGAATCTTTCTCTTCTTCTAAGCATCACTCTCCTCCCTCTCTCTTTCACTTATGAGGACCCTTTGGATTACAGGGGCCCACCTAGATAATCCAGGATAATTTCCCCATCTCAAGATTCTGAACTTAATCACATCAGCAAAATTTCTTTTGCCTTGTAAAGTGATATATTCATGAGTCTGGAGATGGAGACATGAATGTCTTTGTTAATGTAATAAGCATTATTCTGCATATTATGATAACTAAGAAAAATTGGTAAGAGAATATGACTGGATCACCTACACTATTTAAAGAAGAAATCAAACTATTCTGGGCAAGTTTATCATTATGTTCTTTATTAAGGACACTGCTTCCTATTTAACCAGTCTCTTCAAATAGTTAAACATCTTCTAAAATGCATAACTTATAACAGGGTGTTGTATGGCCCTTAAAATGTGCAAACCTAACTCAACCAAAACGTGTTTTCAAAATAAAAGCATAGCTAAGAGCATTGCTCAGACATATAATCAAAGGTCTTATTTAGTTTAGGACAGGAGCTAAAGTCTTTTAATTTGTGAACGTGGTGTGCATGTGGCCAAGAAATTGGTTAGTAAATCTCTCCAGGAAAAAAAAAAAAAAATATAATATACCTATATATAATGTATCACGTATATGATATAGTAATATATATATAGTACCGTATCCAAGGAACAAAGATGATTTACTTTGCTTTCCACATTCAGGAAGGTAAGAGAATTTCTTAAATTTCTTTAGCCTTAAATTTCTTCAGACATTTCTAATTTTTTTGTGAAATGAACATTTGTTAGAAGGAAGGTGTGTGTTTGTGTGTGTGCATTGTATGTGTGTGGTTAGTTTATTTAAAAGGTCTTCAGAGGAGAAGAAATAATTCACCCCGTAACCTTTTAAAATGGGAGATAACTTTGACTTTCCTTATGTAGACTAATCTCTATGTGGCTGTCAGAGGATATCATTTAAGTAGAAGACAAGAAAAAGAGGTCAGAAACCCATTTCGCTCTTTCTCAGAATAGCAATAGAAAGAGAGAAGAAAATATCAGGACAGTTCTCACCTGTCTCTTCTTCCTGATACAGGAGAAAATCTCAGTTTAAAGTAGAATGGATTTTAATCCTTTCTTAATTTCATTTGTGGCCAAGAAAATTTAACAAAGTCTTTAAAAATGTACACATGATATCGTCAATGAGGAGACACAGACATAAATACAACTCTTATTCTAAATGGCACAATCATAACTGTTATTTTAAACGCCCAACTGTCTGTATTCTTGGAGTCAGAGACGAGGCATAGTGCATGACTGTGGGTGGGGCTCCGAGCTCCTAAAACAGTTTCATTACCCTCCACCAGTGTGAACCATCAGCAAATTACCGAATCTTTCTCAACTCCATTTCCTTGTCTGTAAAGTGTAGATAATGGTACCTGTCTCAAAGAGTTGTTGTAAAGTGCTTATTGCAATGCCTGACACCTACTAAGAGCTCAATAAATGTTAGCCATTATTATTATCTAAAAGTCACTCCAGAATCAAGAAGAGACATATCAAAAATAAACATCCATATGAGCCCCAAATGCAACCTTAGGATACGGAGGAAAATTAAAGAAATGCATATGAATTGGTGAGTAATTAGTCAAATTCTTTTTCAAGTCCTATTTTGACACTGCAGAGGCTTCTCTTTTCAATTTATGCTTCTCAATGAAAAATCTACTGAGAAAAATTTTTATCAGAGATTTTATTTCTTTGATGCCCTGAGTAGGAGGAATTGACAAAGCATAAAACCACGGAGAGCTGTCTGCTCCATTATTATTAATGAATTAACCCTTAAACAACCCAGGATTACAAAACAACCACCACCAACTGGAGACTGGTTAATTACCAAAAATCACACAGAATTAGCTTCTTGTTTACTTAAAATCGGGTATGGTTTCAGAATAAAATTAATATCCAAATGCAACAAAACTGTAGGAAAACGGCCTGGCATAGAGAGGGTGATCAACAACTATCGTTACATGACAGTCAGGAAAGATGGAGGTGGAGAGAGGAAGGTAGGAGGAAGATGGGAGAGACAGAGGAAAGAAGAGAGAAAAGGAGGACTGACTCCTGTTCTCCAGAGACAGGGGATGGCCATAGCCAACCCTATTCTTTCTTGCTCATTCCAAACCTTATCTTTTCCAGCCTCCCCACTTTCACACTCTGACTACACACACATACACACACACACACACACACACACACACGAGATTCATCTTGAACTTAATCCTGGATATGTAAATCACCTTGATACAAGCCATTCAAGTTTCTGCCTTTGAACTTGAATTGCTCTGCCAAAACTAACTGCTTCTGTAGCAAAGATCCAAATCCATCCTCCAACGAGCAGCCCTGACTTAACAATAGCCCATTTATACAAATGGTTGTCATCACTCTCATCCTACTCTGTACTTTACTGGAGCATAAAAACCATCCAGAAAACACTTATATGCTCATAGAGAGCCTATTTGTTAGGAAGAAAGGAGAGAAAGAAGTTATAAAAATGTAAAGCTTTAGTGACTTTCATCCTGAGATCAGATTCCTAGGTGAGATTGAGCCAGCCTTTTTATGTCCAGCATTGTTACTAAACCGGCCAATTTGCTTATAGTCTTACCTTGTTCCTTCGTCTAAAATTCTATAAATAAGATATTCATCTGGGTTATCTGGGTTATCAAGCATTCTTAGCAATGGAAATGCTTCCCAAAAGGATAATGGACTTTCAATCGTGAACACATTTGTTTTGAATTAACTCAATCAGATGGCTTTCCTCATAATTTCTGGAAAGCATTTGAATTAAAAAGAGTTTTGATTCTGGAGAAAATATGAAGACAATGTAGAGGTATTGAGAGCTTTTTATTGATCTATCTATTCATTCATTCAGATATATTAAACGCTTCTAGGTGCCAGACCCTGTTCCAGGCAGGAGCACTTAGTGGCTAAGGTGGTCATAGGAGTTGGGGGGTGGGGATGCTTAATATGCCACAGTTGAGGGCTGAGGGCACAATGAGAGCACCAGAAGCTGTAATGAGAATTCCTGGGAGGTCAAAAATATATTAAATCAGGCAACAGAAGGAAATAGAAGGGTAACAGTGACGAATTTTATCTACTTGAAAAGTTTGTCTCAAATTTTCCTACATCAAAGAAAGAGAAAAAAAATACATTTTTCTTCCTTCCCTGAATAACCCACTATTTCTAGGATACAAAACATAATAGAAATAGTTTTATAATTTACCCATCTTCTCGGTCCTATGATAAGAATGTATTCTGGGTGGGAAAGAGAAACTTGCTATTGATTTTATACCCTTTTTAAAGTGTTTTAAATTTTATTTACTTCCATTTAAAACAATCCTACAGTTAGTTATACACTCTAAAACCATTATGATCATGAACTCTTTCTGATAACTGTATTGGTAATGACCTCAGAAATTATTTAAGGAAGTGAAGCTGTGTCTCAAATGCCAACACTCTGGAATCCCATTCATAAATTATTACACTTATTATATTGTTTTTATTACCGACTCATTCTCAGGTGTCACTTCTTGTGCTCTACCTCTGGCTCTTCTTGTGCACCTACCTCTAGCCCATCTCCTGTCTAACTTGCTATTCTACTTCACATAATCAAGACTGTGTGATGTGCATGAAACAAGGGCAAATAGGACCGGGTGCAGTGGCTCACATCTATAATCTCAGCACTTCCAGAGGCCGAGGCATGCAGATCACTTGAGGCCAGGAGTTCAAAACCAGGCTGGGCAACATGGCAAAACCCTATCTCTATTTTTAAAAAATAATTGTAAAAAGTAAATAGGAAGCCTGAAAATTCTGAAAAAAACAAGAAAAGTTTATGAGTTTCAATGCATCAACTTTGTGACATTTATTTTAATGTTTAGAGGTTTTCATGCATAACTTTTCTGCTTTGTTCTGGGTAACAGAGGATTTCAAGTAATGACCTCCAATTAAAGAGAAATTGTAATATTGCCATTTACCATAATACGATCAGAAGAAAAGCTCACTATGGAACAATAAATCCATTTATGCAACAATCAAGATATAATTTTATTTTTTTAATAATTTCTTACCTGCATCTACCTTTGCTGTAGTCTCAGTCTCACATTAATGAATGACAATTGACCTATAGGAATAGACAGCCATGGTTAGGTCAAAGGACAAAATACCGTCTTCGACTCATGGGTGGAAAAAAAGTCAACACTTATGCCTGGTGTTATATTTGAGATATGCAGAGAAAAGTGTTGTTTCCCTAAAATATGTTTCTTACCTAATAGCTAATTCTTTGACAAAGCCCTAGTTTAAAGACTCTTATTCTTGCTATTAGGCAAATATTCTTGGAATACTTCTGTTTTTCAAATTAAAAAGTACAATAGTCTCTTTAGCAGTCTCCTTAGCGATGCAAATACATCCCACAAGGTAATAAGCTTTCAGTCATAAGCATAATCATTTTGAATTAGCTCAATCAGATAGCTTTCCTACTAACCTCTGGAAAGTCTTTGAAATAAAGGGATTTGTCATTCTACAGAATACGTATTCTTTAATAAATAATTGAACGCTTCCTCCTGTGTGAAAAGAATTCCGTAAATTCTCTGCCAAATCCTTCTCCCCTTCTTACATAGAAATAAAATTGTAGCAAACCATTGGCTGGCTAGGTAGACTACATTTCCCACTGGCCAGATACACTACCTCTCTTGTAGTTGAGTGTGGCTGTGTGACATGGTGAACGGAAGTGATATTCTCTTTCCTGGCCAATGTCTTAAGATAGCAGGCATACCTTCTCCACACTCCCTTCCCTCTTTCAGAAAGCAAACAAGACACAATGGAGACCCACCACGTATAAAACCATATCCTAGGGGATGAAGAAAAGCAAGGTAGAAAATACTTAGGTTCCTGAATGACCTTATGGAGCCAAGCTACCTAGCAAACCAGCTGCACTACAGTGTTCCATGGAAATGAACTAAACATCTATCTCATTTGGGCTACTGTATTTTAAGGTCTCTTTGTTGCAGCAGTTTAGATTTATTCCAGTATACATAGAAGCTATGATATGCCCTTCTGGCAAATCAAGAAAACTAAGTAAGTTTTGCTGATTCTCAAAACTTACTGATGTATACGTTTTAAGCAGGTATGACTGCCTGGGTTATTTTTGTTTCAATTTCTTGTAGAAGTCTTTGATATTAAAGAAACTCCTCCACCCGTGCTCTGAGCCCAAACCACCTCTCAGAGGCAGCTATTGGTTTATTCCTTTCTCTTCTGTTGCTTTAGCTTCTCCCTAACTCCTTCCTCTCAACATTTAAACATCCTAGGACAATATTAAAACTAATCTTCTCTCAACTCCATGGCCTCCACCATCTGCAACTCTATCTCTTTCTTCTTTTTTTCATTGCCAAACATCTTCAAAATATTGTATAAACTCTCTTTGCTTCTCCAACTTTTACTCAAGCATATTATCTGAATTCTGGCCCCATGAACATCTTGAGGATACATTGTTGTTATCTTGCTTTTATGCCCATCCCCTCTCTTGAAGGCTTTACCTCACCATCTGTGACTCCCACTGTCCTCATTTCTCCTGCTTCTCTACCTACTTCTGCACAGACTCCTAGCAGATCTCTTGTCCTTTCCCTGTTCTTAATGTTAGGATCACTCAGCATTGTGTCCTGGGCCCTCTCCTCATTCATCACTTTATACTTGCCCATGCCTAATACTTTTCTCTCTTGTGACTCTCAAATAAGCAGCTCCAGCCCAGGTCTCTCTCCTCAACTTCTGGCCTTTAATGCAACTGTTGCCTGCCCCTCTCTCCATGAAAGTTTGCTCCTTTCTAATATTCTCTATATCCAAAATATCCACCCACTTTCCTGACAACCAATGATCACCAAGCACTGAATCTCCTAAGTAATTTCTACTCTGTTTACTTATTTTCCTCTCAAAAAAATACTCTATTAATTCCACCAGTCCGTTATAGTGATTAAGCCAAATTGCCTAATTTTAAAGCTAACTGTGTGATACTGGGCACATTTCTTAACCTCTCTGTACCTGTTTCTTCATCTGTAATGTGGGGATATGTATAGCGTCTACCATATAACATCATTTTAAATGAGTTATCATACATATAAAGTACCTAGAGAAGTGCCTGTCACATTTTAAGTGCTACTTAAGCATTAGCCATCATCACTTATGAGATTATTACAGTAACCTCTTAATTAATCTTTCTTAACAATTATTTCTCCCTCACCAACACTAACCTTAATATGAAATTTCTTCTTACCCTTCCAGTGGTTTCCTGTTGCCGTAGTTTAAGATGCTAATTCCTTAACATAACTTAAAAGATCTTTCATGATCTGACTCTCTGACCCTGCTCCCCACTTTAGCTTCTTCTTTTTTTTTTTTTGTTTGAGATAGAGTCTTTGTTTCCCAGGCTGGAGTGCAGTGGCACTATCTTGGCTCACTGCAACCTCTACCTCTGGGTTCAAGCAACTCTCGTGCCTTAGCCTCCCAAGTTGCTGGGAATACAGGCACATGCCACCATAACTGGCCAATTTTTGTATTTTTTTGGAGGGATGTGGTATCGCCATGTTGACCAGGATGATCTTGAACTCCTGGCCTCAAGTGATCCACCCACCTTGGTCTCCCAAAGTGCTTCTTACATTCTGTGCTCTCACCATTTTGGCCCCATTTAGGCTCCTATAACACCTTGTACTTTCCGATGTATGACATTTAGCATTAAATGCTGCCCACTTATTTTCTCTCCATTCCTCGTATCAGTTAACCAGGAAATAAATGCATTTCTAAATTGTTTAATTAAGAAATGCTTTTCCAACAATGTAGCGCTTGCTCCTTATTGCCTTTTGCATTTTAACAGAATTGATTCCCAACTATCACCTCATTGGTCCTTTGATGTTGATGTGCCAAGCACAGTCCTTGCTCTCTGCATTTAGAAACTTCTATTTATGTTGTGATATTCTCTGAGAGTATCATTTGCATTTTGAATGATGGATCTTATACTCCTGGTTCTTTCTGCTACAGTTCAAACAAAAGATCACTTTCTATTTTACATTTAGAAACAATTCCAAGGATAGAGTGTGCTTGCATTAGCAAACTCTGAGATAACCGTTATCCTAACCTGATTGGTCTGAGGACATTGTGTGTGTATATGTGGCAGGTGGAAGAGATATTTGAGCTATAAACCCCAAATCATTATTCCTCTCTCTGCCCTCCAAATTGTAGAGTAAACTCTGGGATCGAATTTCTAAGAGTTAATGCCCTCCCCAGCCTTCCATCATCATCAAGATGACTGGGAAAGGGTTTGGTCAGGCTGCTTAATAGCCCACATTCTCCTTTCCTCTGCCACATTTCAAGCTAATCATCGTGCCTTTATAGATCCACCTGCCCTTTGGTACCTCTATATTTTATCTCGTAACCCTCCTCTTCTGCCACTGACTGCTCATAATGCTTTGAGTTCCGATTCCGATAATACAAACTTCCCATAATGTTCATTTGAAGTAATATTTGTATGCAGCTTTTGAGTTTGAAAATAACTTTTTATATGTCTTATTTAATATAAGATGCTACACAATGTAGTGGTCAAGAGAGCATGCTCTGGGGCCAGCCTCCCTGAGTTCATATTCCTTACCCTGTCCTTTACTAGTTGTGTGACCTTGACCGTGGAAGTGACTTTGGAACTGGGTAACTGGCAGAGATTGGAACAGTTTAGAGGGCTCAGAAGAAGGCAGGAAGACATGGGGAAGTTTAGAACTTCCTAGAGACTTGTTAAAAGGTTTTGGCCAAAATGCTGATAGTGATATGGACAATAAAGTCAAGACTAAGGTGGTCTCAGATGGAGATGAGGAACTTGTTGGAAACTGGAGCAAAGGGCACTCTTGCTATGCTTTAGCAAAGAGACTGGTGACATTTTGCTCCTGCCCTAGAGAACTGTGGAACTTTGAACTTGGGAGACACGATTAAGTGTATCTGGCAGAAGAAATTTGTAAGCAGTGAAGCATTCAATAGGTGACAGAGTATAAAAGTTTAGAAAATGTGTAGCCTGACCATTTGGTAAAAAGAAAAACCCCATTTTCTGGGAAGAAATTCAAGCCAGCTGGGGAAAATGTCTCCAGGGCATGTCAAAGACCTTCATGGCAGCCCCTCCCAACACAGGCCTGGAGTTCTTGGAGGGAAAAAATGGTTTCATGGGCTGGACCCAGGGCCCCACTGCTATGTACAGCCTTTAGACTTGGTGCTGTGCATCCCAGCCAATCCAGCTCCAGCTACAGCTAAAAGGAGCCAATGTACAGCTCAGGTCGTTGCTGAGGGTATAAGCCCCAAGCTTTGGCAATTTGCATGTGGTGTTCGTCCTGCAGGTGCACAGAAGTCAGGAATTGAGGTTTGGGAACCTCTGCCTAGATTTCAGAGGATGTGTGGAAGTGCCAGGCAGAAGTCTGCTGAAGGGGCAGAGCCCTCACGAAGAACCTCTGCTAGGGCAGGGCAAAGGGGAAATGTGGGGTTGGAGCCCCCACACAGAGTCCCTACTAGGGGCACTGCCTAGTAGAGCTCTGAGAAGAGGGCCATAGTCCTCCAGACCCCAGAATGGTAGATCCAGCAACAGCTTGCACCACGCACCTAGAAAAGCTGCAGGTACTCAACACCAGCCCATGAAGGCAGCCGAGGGGGGCTGTACCCTCCATAATCACAGAGGTGGAGCTACCCTATGCTATGGAGGCCACTTCTTGCATCGCTGTGACCTGGATGTGAGACATGGAGACAAAGAAGACTATTTTGGAGCTTTAAGATTTAATGACTGCCCTCTTGGATTTTGGACTTATATGGAACCTGTACTGTCTTTGTGTTGGCCAATTTCTCCCATTGGGAATGGAGCGTTTATCCAATGCCTGTACCCTCATTGTGTCTTGGAAGTAACAAACATGCTTTTGATTTTTAGGCTCATAAGTGGAAAGGACTTGCCTTATCTCAGATGAGACTTTGGACTTGGACTTTTGAGTTAATCCTGGAATGAGTTAAGACTTTGAGGGATTATTGGAAAGACATGATTGGTTTTGAAATGCATAAAGGGCAGGAGATTTGGGAATAATATAGCTTGGATATGTGTCCCCAACCCCCAAATCTCATCTCAAATTGTAACCCCCACCATTGAGGGAAGGACCTGTAATTCCCACTTGTCAAGGGAGAGAGGTGATTGGATCATAGGGGAGGTTTCCCCCGTGCTGTTCTCATAATAGTGAGTGACTTCTCATGAGATCTGATGGTTTTATAAGTGTTTGGCAGTTCCTTCTTCACTCCTTTCTCTCCCTCCTGCCACAATGTAAGACATGCCTTGCTTCCCCTTCACCTTCAGCCATGATTGTAAGTTTCCTGAGGCCTCTCCAGCCATTTTCCCAGTCTTATAGCAGTGTGAAACAGACTAATATGTTGATTGAATTATACATTCATTTCATGTTAAAAAATAGCTAAGCCCTCCAGTTTAGCTTATACCCTATAAGTAAGACAGCCTAGTCTTCACGTCATAGCTTGTGCTAGAATCCTAACACTTTAAAGACTCAATATCAGAAGCTAACTTCTTTCTTCCTTCCTTCTGCCTCCTCTCTTCCTTCTCCTT
The DNA here is from genome assembly GCF_001698545.2 of Rhinopithecus bieti. Lineage (NCBI taxonomy): Eukaryota > Metazoa > Chordata > Mammalia > Primates > Cercopithecidae > Rhinopithecus > Rhinopithecus bieti. The sequence continues at coordinate 79,136 of NW_016816734.1, forward strand.
TCCTGTTCCCAATTGCTAACTAAATCTGAGTGACTCATCTGTCATTATGCTTCTCATGTCTCCTCTTCTTTTTCATTCATGCTGCCATTGCATTAGTTGAGGTCATTATCAGCTCCTACCACCAAGAGATCTGTCTGTCTCTCCCATTTCCTTTTTCCACTTCTGCTTTTCACTGCCAAGAGAGTGGATGGTACAAAAAAGTATAAGACACTTTAAAGTCTTGTAATGCAGTGGAGATGTCAAATAGACATTGTACATTCATGAGAAACAAATTATATGAGGAAATAAACACAAGCAAGAACTGCAATGGGAAATCAGAGAGAAAAGATGTCACCTCCACTTCAGGCAATCTGGGAATATTTCATGGAGGACGTGATTGATCAAAGCCTGGCTTTTATTTGTTAATTTATTCGTTCAGAAACGTTCAACCAACCAAAATTTACTGAGCATCCACTTTGAGCAAAGCATTGTTCTGGCCATTAACACAGACCAATGCTTTGTTCAACAGCAGTGAGAAAAAAAAGATGAGATTCCCAATCCTTATGGAGCTCACAATTCCAGTAGAAGACAAACAACAAAAAATATGTAAGTAAAATATGTAGTATATTAGAAGATTATAAATGCCATAAATAAAAATAAATCAAGGAAGGGAATAGGAAATGAGGAGTGTCAAAAGCATGATTAAAGAAGTACTTACTGAGGGGCAATAGTTAATCAACTAAAGTATGGGTCAGCAAACTATGGCCCATAGGCCAAATCCAGCCCATAACCTGCTCATATATGACCAGCAAGTAAAAATAGATTTTACATTTTTAATGACTGAAAAAATTAAAAGACAAATAATAATTCTTGACATGTAAAAATTATAAGAAATTCAACTTTTAGTGTTCATAAATAAAGTTTTATTGGAACCCAGCCATACTCAGTCATTTATGTATTGTCTGTGGCTGCATTTGTGCCACAGCAACAGAGTTGAGAAATAGTGACAGAGACCTTATTACTGCAAACCAAAAAATATTTTCCATCTGTCCTTTTTATAGAAGTTAAAGAAGTTAAAGAAAGTGAGAGGGGGAGAGAGAGAGAGAGAAATGTATGTGGTTTTCTAGGAATGGAGCATTCCAGGCAGATGGAGCAGTAATACCAAGAGCCTGAAATGAGAATATGCCTGGCATGTTCAAATCTCAGCAAGGAGGATGGCATGGCTGGAATGAAAGGAGTAAGGGAAGAATAATAGCATGTGAGGTCAGAGAAGTGACAGAGGCCAAGATCAATATCAGCCTCACTGGCCACTTTAAAAACTCAGCTTGTATTCCAGGTAAAAATAGAAAACCACTAGAGAATTTTGAGCAGAGGAGTGACATGATCCAACTTCAATTTTAAAAGGAACACTGTGGCTAATGTGTCTGAACAGAGATTGCAGGGATTGATAATGGAAGAAGGAAGATGGGTTAGGAAGCCATTGCAATAATTCTCATGAAATAATGCCTTCTGGAACCAGGAAAATAACAATGCAAGTGGTGGGAATTGGTCAGCTTCTAGGTATATTTTAAGGTAAAGCTGACAAGATTTGATAAAAGAGAAAAAAATTCCAAGGGTGCCTCCAAATTTTTTGGCACAAATACATGGAGGATGGAATTGGTATATATAAAGATGGCGAAGAGTGTGGGTAGAGCAGGTTTTAGGAAAAGTTTGTTTCAATTGTATACACGCTAATTTTGAGATACCTCCTATAAATCTCAGTGAAGATGTGATTAGAATATGAATCTTGGAATTCAAAAAAAAATGATATAGATAGAAATAAAAGTTTGAAAGTTGTCAACACAGAGATGATATTTAAAGCCGTGAAACAGGAGGAGGGAGAGTAGATAGAGAAGGGAAGAGCACAAGGGCTGATCCCTAAATGACTCAAACATTGAGAGTTCATAGAGAAGCAGAAGAATTGACAAAGGACACTAACAAGGAGTAAAAAAGAAGCTTAACACCAGGAAAATGCAGTGTCTTAAAGCCATGGGAAGGAAGTGCTTCTAGGAGGAAGGAGTGATAACCCATGTCAAAGGTCCCTGATAAGTCCAGAATGATGCATTGATTTATGCATTTAGCAACAGGGAGGTCTTTAATGACTTTGTCTAGAATACTTTTAATAGAGGAGAACTCATTAGTGTGGTATTAAGACAGAATAAGAGAGAATTGGGGAGAAAAACAAATATACACAACTCTGTCAAGGAATTTTGCAAAAAGGGAGCGATTAGGGACAGAGTTTGGATAAAAAGGAAGGAGAGAAATATTCTAGTTGGCACAAGTGGCCAAAGCCTCATTTTTAAATTCAAGATTCCTTTATTAATTACACAGATTGTCTTCTTTTAAATATTATTTGTCTATAAATAGTCCATTTTATCTCTTAACTTCTTTATACATTGGTTCCTTACCAGATCGCTTTGGAATAGTTCCCCACATCAACAGTGACCATCAGAACTATATATATACATATATATATATATATATACACACACACACACACACACACACCCCTATATATATACACACATATATACACACACACACATATACACACATTTGTGTGAGTGTGCATGGATACATATATACATATGTGCATGTATGTTCATCAATAAAACAGGTACATATATGTATACGGCAGTTCACCTTTTTATGACCATTACTTTTGTCTCTCACATGAATTCTAAAGGAATCTGTCTATATGTTTAGATATATTTACATGTGTGTAAATATATATGTATTCACAGTTACGTATCACACGTATAAAACATACATACATACATATGCATGTGTGTATGTGTATGGATGTGGAGATAGAGAGATTTGAGATTGAGAGAAAGGTCCCTTCAAGATCCACTTAAGATGTGAAAGTGATGCTCAAAAAAAAAAGAAGGATTGTTTCTCAAAATACAAGAGTCCTTTGGCCTGTGACCAGATACTTATTGCCCACTTTGTATCCAGCGGTGTTCTAGGCCCTGGAAATTTAGAGCTGACCAAGACAGACCTAGCCTCATCCTATCCTCTGGGATGACCTACAGAATCCTCAAAGTAGTAGGGTGTTCCATCACTGAGTTAAGCTAGAGCTGTGTGTCTCAACCCTGGGAAAGATTTTGTCTCTTATAAGATATTTAATCATTTCTGGGGATATTTTTATGGTCATGATTTGGCGCATGCTACCCGATGTCAGAGATATTGCTAAACATTCTATAATACATAGCTTAGCCCCACAAAACAAAGAGATTTCTGGTCCAAAATGTCAATAGCATTGAGGTTGGGAAACGCTGAGCAACAGGATATAGGGAGAGTCATATTCTCTGAGCTTTACTATTATGTAATACTACTTCACCATCTTTTTGCATTAATTCAAAACTATATATTTTAAAGAGGATAATAAGCAGACTGGACAATGGAAAATAAAATAGTATGTATTTGGAACAGGATGCTAGGGACCTATGATGAGTGTTTTGAATCCTGACCAAAAGACCTACTACTAACTTGTTGACAATATTGATAGATGATAATTAAGGAATGAACAGGAGAAATGTTCAAGGCGTACTTTACATCCTTCATAATTTTACCAAGCCTTGAGAGAAATCGTGTCTCTGAGGTGGGCTGCTCTCTGCAAAGCAAGGGTCTCTCTATGAGGAATGATATCAACTATCTGTCAGAATATTGGATTCTGATGGTTCAACTCACTATAGAGATTTGGATTTAGGTTAGAACAAATATGCAGCAGTGTCAATCTGGGCAACGTAAATGAATGAAGTTACTCAGTCAGCTTCATGGGAAAACAATCAACCTACTCTATTCCTAAACCAAGCTGTTACAGATATAGATGGCTAATGCAATTCTGTGTGTCAAAAAAGGAACACAACTTTTGAGTTTCCAAGGTAGATAAAGTTATTCTCTACTCTTCTTCACTGACCAAGTAGTGGCAGAAATGGAACTCCAAATAGCTTAAGCAAAAAGGGAAACTGATTCACATAAATGGTAAAACCTAGAACTTCAGAGGATAATCTCTGGATGAATGTAGGACCTCAAATCATATTCTCAAGGAGGCTTTTTCTTTCTAGCCATGCTTGTTCTTCTCAGTCTCTGCGGGCTTTCATTTTTTCCTACTTTATCCACACTTGTTCATGTGGCGAGGAAGATGGTGGCAAAAAAATATCAGGCTATCTCTAGCCAAAATAATTTTATTCCACATAGTATAGAGTTTATGAATCTCAACTAACAAAGAGATCTTTAACTTTTACTCCCCTGTACAAATATAATTTTTTATAAATTCTAAGTGCTTTACTTCATAAACACTGGTACTTCTATCAAATTATTGATATCACTTTTAAATATCCTTTGTGAGGCCCACTGGCTTATGGCAAGTTGTAATTCCCTTACCCCTGATGACAGTGGAAACGACTCTTTCTTAGCTGAGTGTTAGGAAGGCCTTCCTACCCTGCTGACCACAAAACAAACCATGGAAGCATCTTGGGTTTTACTCAGTTGTAAAAATGCCTCTAAGTGTGATGTGTTAAGAAGCCTGGATGTGGTGGTCCCTACATCTACATGTCAAATTCTCTTTCTTTCTTCTTGCCGTGCAATTCTTATGAATGCCTATGTCTTTCTTGTCTTTAAATTCTGAGTCTGTAAACTTGTTTCCATGGCAATGAACACAGGAAGCTCAAAATTTACATTTTTTCCAGGTTGGCAACCCCAAAAGAAGGTGATCTCTCCTAACTTCCATATAGCAATCCCTCAAAATAATCTAAATCTCCAGAATCACCCCTGGACCAATCACTGGTTAAAGGGTGGCAGTTAGTCTGGATTATGTCCCCAGCACTACATGGAATTAGAGCTCTATAATTGACAGCCCTTCCACAACTACAGGAGTGATACTGAGCAGACAAAATCAAGATATGCTCACCATAATCTTCAAATTATTCATTGATTGGAATAAAACTAGACAGTGTGCCTTTCTAATTGGCAAAGTATCTAATTACTTCCCACTATGGGAAAACTCAAATACTAAGGGAAGAACCCTCTCTGTTTTGTTTTTTTTTTTTTGTTTGTTTGTTATTTTTTTAGTATTTTAGAACTAAAAGAGATCTTAGAAAATCTAGTCCAACCCCTCACATTACGCTTGACGAAACAGTGAACCAAAAAATCGAATTGGCATGATTTAGAGGGAAGCTAGAACCATGTTAAGGTCCCTGGATTCCTGAACCACTGGGCTTTACTCTATACCAGCGCGTTACTCAACTGAAGATAAACAACTAAATGATCATTTCCATCATGACAGGGCCTATAAAATGTATATAATGTTAAATGGTTTAATTATTCTTTATCATACATTTTAATACTAAGTATCAATTGCTTGGCAACTTCAAGGTGCTAACTACCATGGTCATAAATAATTAACACAGTATCAGAAGAAATCATACTGAATTTTTTAACTCATAAAAAGTTAATAATGGGAATACATCTTAATTTTAAATGCAAATCAAATGCAGCACTATCTGTATGCAGTAAGTTTTGTTTTGTTTTGTTTTGTTTTTTTAATTGCAGACCATGGTTCTGTAGTACTCCAGGGAGCATTTTTCACTTTGGGATGGAATTATGGAAACTATGCCCCTGCTGGTAACTTCTGTTTTTTCTTTTTATTGTTATTATTATTATTATACTTTAAGTTTTGAGATACATGTACAGAATGTGCAATTGGTTACATAGGTATACACATGTCATGATAATTTGCTGTAGCCATCAACCCATCACCTACATTAGGTATTTCTCCTAATGTTCTCCCTCCCCTATCCCCCCACCCATAGACAGGCCCTGGTGTGTGATGTTCCTCTCCTTGTGTCTATGTGATCTCATTGTTCAACTCCCACTTATGAGTGAGAACATGCAGTGTTTGGTTTTCTGTTTCTGTGTTAGTTTGCTGAGAATTATGGTTTCCAACTTCATCCATGTCCCTGCAAAGGACATGAACTCATCCTTTTTTATAGCTGCATGGCATTCCATGGTGTATATGTGCCACATTTTCTTTATTCAGTCTATCATTGATGGGCATTTGGGTTGGTTCCAAGTCTTTGCTGTTATGAATAGTGCCACAATAAATCTAAGTGTGCATGTGTCTTTACAGTAGAATGATTTATAATCCTTTGGGCAAATATCCAGTAATGGGTTTGCTGGGTCAAATGGTATTTCTGATTCTAGATCCTTGAGGAATCACCACTGTCTTCCACAATAGTTGAACTAATTTACACTCCCACCAACAGTGTAAAAGCATTCCTATTTCTCCACATCCTCTCCAGCATCTGTTGTTTCCTGACATTTTAATGATTGTCACTCTCACTGGCGTAAGATGGTATTTCACTGTGGTTTTCATTTATATGCAATAAGTTTTCAAAGATCGTTGAAATTGAAAACTTTATTACAAATCAGTTGCTAGTTTATCTAGTTTATACTGAAAGCACCAGCAAAATTATTGTTAAAACACCACTATATTTTTAGAAGACAGACAAAATTCAAAATATCATAGTATGATGTAAGAAGAGAAAGAAAAATGTCATGAAAATTCAAAGATAGCCAGCTCAGCTTACCTGATGACTAAAGCCGGGGAAGATACACCTTATTATTTAGGTAATTATATATATATAAATATATATATATATATATGTATGTATGTATATTTTGAGATAGAGTCTCACTCTTCACCCAGGCTGGAGTGCAGTGGCACAATCTTGGCTCACTGCAACCTCTAACCCCTGGGCTCAAGCGATCTTCCTACCTTAGCTTCCCAAGAAGCTGGGACCACAGACATGTGCTACCAGGCCCAGCTCAGTTTTTGTATTTTTGGTAGAGACAGGGTTTCACCTCGTTGCCCTGGCTGGTCTGTAACTCCTAAGCTCAAGCGGTCCACCAGTCTTGGCCTCCCAAAGTGCTGGGATTATACGCATGAGCCATTGTGCCTGGCTTTTCTAGCTTTTTATTAACAAGGTATTGCTTATTGCCCCTCTCAACTTATTTTATAACCAATAAATCAAAGCTAAATAGAGGCAGACTGATGTTCACCAGCTCCCCTCCAGCTTAGCAGAACTGGGTGTTCACAGTATCTGTTCTAATTGGTTGATTTCAGTGCTGTACCAGCTTGATGATTAATTTTATGTGTCAACTTGAGTGGGCTAAGGGATGCCCTGATAGCTGATAAATACATTATTTCTGGGTATGTCTGTGAGGATGTTTCTGGATGAGATTCACATTTGAATCAATAGTCTGAGTAAAGAAGATCCATCCTCACCAGTGTAGGCAGGTATCATACAATCTGTTAAGGGCCCAAATGGAACAGAAAGGCAGAGGAAAGGTCAATTCTCTCTGTCTTATTGATCTGGGATATTTCTCTTCTCTTTGGATCTTCTGGTTCTTAGGCCTTTGGACTCCAGGTGTTAATATCAACTCTCCTAACCTACATCCCTTCTCAGGCCTTCAGACTCAGACTAAATTGCACCACTGATTTTTGTGGTTCTCCAGCTTGCAGACAGCATATCATTGAGCTTCTCAACCTCCATAATCATGTGAGTCAAGTCCCATAATAAATCTTCCATATATATATATATACACACACACACACACACACACACACACACACACAGACACACACACACATCCTATTGATTCTGTTTCTCTAGAGAACTCTGGCTATGATATATTGTGTTAGTACTGCCTAATTCACCAGGTATTAGGTATTTTTAGATCATATTTGTATACAGACATGAGTTAAAACACTAAGATAATTAATATCAAAGAATAGAACTAAAGGACATCTGGCCTTCTACAAAATTGAGACTTTGGGCCAGGCACAGTGGCTCACGCCTGTAATCTCAGCACTTCAGGAGGCTGAGGTGGGTGGATCACAAAGTCAGGAGTTTAAAACTAGCCTGGCCAAGATGGTGAAACCCCATCTCCGCTAAAAATAAAAAAAATAATAAAAAAAATCAGCAAGGCGCTGTGGCAGGTGCCTGTAATCCCAGCTGCTTGGGAGGCTAAGGCAGGAGAATCGCTTGAACCAGGGTGGCAGAGATTGCAGTGAGCAAAGATTGCACCACTGCACTCTAGCCTGGGTGACAGAATGAGACTCTGCCTCAAAAAAAAAAAAAAAAAATTGAGACTTTGTTTCCTGTTCTTCATTCCCAATGAGTCTCCTAATTGTTCCTCCTCATGCTCTGTAATATCAAGCTCTTTTCACTTCTCAATCTCCCCACAAACACTGTCACTGATAAAAATATAAAGCTTAGTCAGAATAAGGTATAAACAACAGGTAAAAATTGATGTTACGCCTCCCAAGGTGTCCTGCTTATGAGTCAGGGACAAAGCTTACCCAACACAACAGGTATACTGAGTCATTTATTGAATAAATGTTTGCTGAATGCAGATATCTACTGAATGAAGAATAAATGAACAACCTGTAGGAGAGTCATTTTGGAAAGCAGCAGCCCTTTCCAATGTCTTTAAAATTATACACATGAGAGCTGCCTACTCAATCTACATAAAAAGCAAATTTCCACCAAAATCTCTTCTCACAAACTCTGTGAGGTTGCACCAAAATGGAAAAAACAAGAAGTGTAGCTAATCTCCTTCCATAAATTCTTTAGCTGTGAAACTGCACTTAGAAAACCTAAACCTAGGAGGAAAACTTCACCTATCTGGCTCCCTATCTCAAGAATAACTCTTTAGCAATATGTCTAGAATAGCTATGGATTTATTTCTTATATTTGTTGTTATTCCAGGTTCTCAACCAGATTCTCAACCTGATTCAAATATTGTTTGAACCTCCTATGCCAGAAATGTTTTTAATAGCAGTCTCTTCAGTGTGACTCACAAACAAGAGTGACACTAAGCCAGGGCAGCTAATGTTGCATCAGGAACATGAGCTAGTGAGAACCACAGGAGTCTGTCTCAGGGTGGGGCACAGGAGAGGGGAGGCTGAGTGTGGAGGCAAAGGGCTGGGACAGTGGTTTGGATCTTAGCTGGCACAGGCTGACAGAGAGAGCTATAGAAGCTACAGAGGCCAATTTTCCAGCCTGTGAGAACGGACTGCTCTCCAGAGGAAAGCACGAGCTATTTTACAGCTGCTTGAGCACTTTTTGAAATCCTTATTGCAATACCCAAGATGACCATCCATTATAAAATACTACTCCATCCCTGCCATCACTCTTTGCCCCCTTGTCCTGCTTAATATTTCTTGATTATATAGCACTCCTCATGTCTTACTTGTTCATTCTCTGTCTCCTCCCATAAGAATGTAAACTACATAAGAACAGGGACTGTTTTGTTCACTGCTCTATACCCAGTGCTTGGAACACAAAAGGTACTTGATTTAAAAAAAAAAAAAAAAAAAAAAAAAAGAATAATTGAAATGAACAGAAAATGCATTAACTATGGCACTGAGACAGTGTCCTGATTCTTGGGTTCATCACTATCATCACCAGAAATAAAGTAATCAGTTTCTTACAAAACTAAATATGTTCTTACCATAAGATTCAGCAATTGCACTCTTTGGTATTTACCCAAAGGAGCTGAGAACTTGTGTCCACACAAAAACCCACACAAGGATGTTTATAGCAGCTTGATTCATAAATGCCCAAACTTGGAAGCAACTAAGATGTCCTTCAGCAGGTGAGTGGATAAATTGTGATACATGTAGACAATGGAATAATATTTAATGACAAGAAGAAATGCGCCATCAAGTCATGAAAAGACAAGAAGGAAATTTTAACGCACTTTTTTTTTGAGACAAAAGTCTCTCTCTGTCACCCAGGCTGGAGTATGGTGGTGCAGTCTCGGCTCACTGCAACCTCCGCCTGCGGGGTTCAAGCTCTTCTCCTGCCTCAGCCTCCCGAGTAGCTGGGATTAGAGGCACGTGCCACTACGTCCAGCTCATTTTTGTATTTTTAGTAGAGACGCAGTTTTGCCATGTTGGCCAGGCTGGTCTCAAACTTCTGACCTCAAGTGATCCACCCACCTCGGCCTCCCAAAATGCTGTGACTACAGGCATGAGCCACTGCACCTGGCCTTAAATGCATATTACTAAGTGAAACAAACCAATTTGAAAAGGCAATATATTTTTTATTCCAACTACATGACATTCTAGAAAAGGCAAAACTAAGACAGCAGTAAAAAGATCAGTGGTTGCCTGAGACTGGGGCTGGGGAAAGAGATAAATAGAGCATTTTTAAGGCAGTGGAAATACTCTGTGTTATGCTATAGTCATGGATACGGGTCATTACACATTTGTGCAAACTCCTAGAAGGTGCAATACCAAGAACCCTAATGTAAGCTATGAATTTTGGGTGATGATGATGTGTCAATGTAGGTAATATGGTTTGACTGGTTCCCCACCCAAATCTCATCTTGAATTGTAGTTCCTGTAATCCCCATGTGTCATGGGAGGGAGGGACCTAGAGGGAGGTAAATAAATCATTGGGGCAACTACCTCCATGCTGTTCTCATGATGGTGACTGAGTTCTCACAAGAATCTGATGGTTTTATAAGAGGCTTTTCCCCCACTTGGTTCTGCACTTCTCTTTGCTGCTACCATGTGAAGCAGTATGTGTTTATGTCCCCTTCCACCATGATTGTAAGTTTCCTGAAGCCTCCCCAGCTCTGTGGAACTATGAGTCAATTAAAGCTCTTTCCTTTATAAATTACCCAGTTTGGGGTATTTCTTTATAGCAGCATAAGAACAGACTAACACAGTAAATTGGTACCACAGAGAGTGGTGCACTGCTGTATAGGTACCCAAAAATGAGGAAGTGACTTTGGAACTGGGTAACAGGCAGAGGTTGGAACAGTTTGGAGAGTTCAGAGGAAGATAAGAAAATGTGAGTAAGTTTGGAACTTCCTAGAGACTTGTTAAATGGCTTTGACCAAGATGCTTAGAGTAATATGGACAATGAAGTCCAGGCTGATGTATTCTCAGATGAAGATGAGGAATGTTTTGGGAACTGGAGCAAAGGTTACTTGTGTTATGCTTTAGCAAAGAGTCTGGTGGCATTTTGCCCCTGCCCTAGAGATCTGTGGAACTTTGAACTTGAGAGAGATGATTTAGGATATCTGGTCAAAGAAATTCCTAAGTTGCACAGCATTCAAGTGGAAGCAGAGCATAAAATTTTGAAAAATTTGCAGCCTGATGATGTGATAGGAAAGAAAATCCCATTTTCTGAGGAGAAATTCAAGCCAGCTGCAGAAATTTGCATAAGTAATGAGGAGACAAATGTTAATCACCCAGACAAGGGAAAACATACTCCAGAGAATGTCAGCGATCTTCCCAGCAGCCCCTCCCATCACAGGCCTGGAGGCCTAAGAGGGAAAAATGGTTTCCTGGGCCGAGTCCAGGGCCCTGCTGCTGTGTGCATCCTTGAGACTTAGTGTCCTATGTCCCACCTGCTCCAGCCATAACTAAAAGGAGCCAAGGTACAGCTTAAGTTGTTGTTTTAGAGGGTACAAGCCCCAAGCTGTGGCAGCTTCCACATGGTTTGAGCCTTCAGGTATGCAGAAGACAAGAATTGAGGTTTGGGAACCTTTGTCTATATTTTAGAGGATGTATGGAAATGTCTGGATGTCTAGGCAGAAGTCTGCTGAAGGGATAGAGCTCTCATGGAGAACCTCTGCTAGGGCAGTGCAAAGGGGATATGTGGGGCTGGAGTCCCCACATGGAGAACCCACAGGGGCACTGCCTAGTGAAGCTGTGAGAAGAAGGTCTCCGTCCTCTAGACCCCAGAATGGTAGATCTGCTGACAGCTTGTACCATGCACCTGGAAAAGCCACAGACACTCAATGCCAGTCATGAAGGCAGTTGGGAGGGAGGCTGTACCTCTGCAAAGCCACAGGGGTGGAACTGCCCAAGGCTGTGGGAGAGTCCACCTCTTGCATCAGCATGACCTGTATGTGAGACATTGAATTAAAGGAGATCATATTGAAGCTTTAAGATTTAATGACTGCCCTATTGGATTTTGGACTTGCATGGGTCCTGTAGCCCCTATGTTTTGGCCAATTTGTCTTTTGACTTTACAGGCTCATAAGTGGAAGGGAATTGCCTTGTCACAGATGAGTTATGTACTTGGGCTTTTGAGTTAATGCTGGAATGATTTAAGACATTGGGGGACTGTTGGAAGGCATGATTGTGTTTTGAAATGTGAGGACATGAGATTTGGGAAGGGCCCGGGGTGGAATGATATGGTTTAGCTGTGCCACCATGCAAATCTCACCTTGAATTGTAGTTCCCATGATCCCCACATGTCTTGGGAGGGACCCGGTGGGAGGTTAATTGAATCATGGGGGCAGTTATCTCCTGCTGTTCTTGTGATAGTGAGTGAGTTCTCATGAAATCTGATGGTTTTATAGGGGGCTTTTCCCCGCTTCACTCTGCACTTTTCCTTGCTGCTGCCATATGAAGAAAGATGTGTTTGCTTCCCTTTCTGCAATGACTGTAAGTTTCCTGAGGCCTCTCCAGCCCTGATAGGGAGTCAATTAAACCTCTTTCCTTTATAAATTACCCAGTCTCAGGTATTTCTTCATAACAGTATGAGAATGGACTAATACAGTAGGTTCATCAATTGTAACAAATATACCACTCTGGTGAAGGGTGTTAACAATGGGGGAGGCTAAGCATGTGTTTGGGAAGGGAATATATAGGAACTGTCTGTACTTTTCTCTCAAATTTTCTGTGATTCTAAAACTGCTCTAAAGAAATTGTATTTAAAAAAATAAATAAATAAATAAAGCAGCCTCTCTTGCATTATCACCAAAGAACTTTAACTTTGCTTAGTCAGCCCACTACTATTTTTTATATACTTCTCGGCCAAACTTTAGGAAAGAGATTTGATCTGGGTGCTCAGCTTTACTCATTATGTCACTATTTCCAGCTTACTTCTATTATATGGTTTGGCTCTGTGTCCCCACCCAAATCTCATGTTTAATCATAACCCCCAGTGTTAGGGGAGGCACCTGGTGGAAGGTGATTGGAGCATGGGGTGAATTTCTCCCTTGTTATTCTCATGATAGTGAGTTATCACGAGATCTTGTTGTTTTAAAGTGTATAGCACTTGCCCCTTCATTCGCTTTCTCTCTCTCATGTCTCTTACACCACCATGTGAAGATGTGCTTGCTTTTCCTTCACCCTTCTGCCATAATTTTAAGTTTCCTGAGGCCTCCCCAGATATGCCTCCTCTACAACCTGTGCAATTGTGAGTCAACTAAACCTCTTTTCTTCATAAACCATCCAGTCTCAGGCAGTTCTTTATAGTAGTGTGAGAATGAACACTCTACTTTGAAATCAGATTTTCTTATATACATATCCCACTTCTTGTCCACATGTACCTCTTTCCAAGACTAAAGGGGGAAAGAAAAGATAGAGGAAGGAGAATGACTTTCATCACTAAAGGTGCTATTAACTAGCCATATCTATTTGCATATCAGATGGATGGCTCCCTTGCTATCTGTGATACTGGGATATTGTGATTTTGTGATATAATCAAACAGTAGTCCCCCCATTCCCAATTATCATATCTGGAATGAGTTAATAAAACTGATGGGGTAAATCTTGCCAAAAGAAGATTCAAGCATCCCATATCTGGAGTTATTTCAAATATCCTCCAAGAGCCTTGATTCCCTCACCTCTAAAGCAAAGGTGTTGTTCTGCGAGAAGGAGTCTGAGGGATCATGGAGCTCTCACATATTAGGACTGCATGTCTGGAAATGACACCAGAAAGTCAAAAACCAGCCTCAACTGTACAAAGAGAGGTTTGGGCAATACATTTTGGATGTCACAATGGGATCTGCTTTAATGTAATCTGTCAGATTTTCTTTTTAAATTCCCACATTCTACCTAAGTCAAATGTCATCCTGGAGCTAATTTGTGAGCCTTGATAAAGTTTGGGCAGTAAGATCTTCAAAAATATTATTTCAGTTGAATCATTTTATATGTTAACTTTGAAAATGTCAACAGCAGGGGCTGTTGGAGGAACTTAGGAGGTCTATGCATTTGCCATTTCAAAGGCTTAAGCCATCAGTGTAGGGGTGGGGGACAGCCTGCTGTGCTCCATGTTCTGTATAAACATTTCCAGAAATATTTAGCAGATAATAGGGCTCCCACTGGGGCTGTGTGTTCAAAGGCACCACGTTGAGCTACCTACCAGGAAAGATGTGGATGCCAAAACTGAGAGTGCTCTGGTTTTTAGATTGGGTTCTTGCTTCTTCTGTAGGATTTCCAAATACACAAAGAAAGGGGAAACAGCAGAAGCCCATCTTAAAGGAAAAGTACTTAATGCATTCCAGAAGAAAATAACATAATGGTCAATGTCTGAGTAATATTCAATAGACTTCCATCATGCAGCAGGTGTGTGAAATAGTTTGACAACTTGAGAATTGAAGGCCAGAATTCACTGCTTGCCAGACTAACACCCATCAATTTGAAAAGCTCTGAAATCCTTCTTGATTTTACGGAATAAAATTGGTTATGGTTAAAGTGACAGTGATCTCTTTTTCTCCTGCATTTTACATATAAAGACATTAGCTTTTAGTTCTGAATTTGACCGGAAATTGATAAGTGAACAGGCAAAATTAAGACATAATCATTCTGATTGGTTTTATAAGAGGAAAGATAGAAGAATGAAAATCACACACACGCACAAAAATACTATTAGACATTGTAAATAATACAGTTATCTGCCACATGAGGATGATATGCATATATGTGGTCCCAAAAGACTATAATACCTTATTTTTAATGTACCTTTTATATGTTTACATACAGAAATATCATCGTGTTATAATCACCATTCATTCTAGTAACAGGCTGTACAGGTTTGTAGCGTAGGAGCAATAGGCTATGCTATGTAGCATAGGTGTGTAGTACAATATACTATCTAGATTTGAGTTAGTAAACTTTATGATGTTCTCACAAAGACTGTATTGCCTAACAACGCATTACTCAGAACATATCCCTCTTGCAAGCAACGCATAATGAAAACATTGTGAATTTATTTATATACATGTTCCACAAACATTTTTATTGCCATGTTTTAGTCAAGCGATGTCCAAGCACTAAGAATTTTTAAATGCCTGAGACCAGATTCCTGTCATCAAGAATCTTGTAAACTAGTACGAGAGAAGGGTGCGTACATGAAAAATTAACAACGCAATAAATACCATTAAGAAAAGTAAAGTAAAATGTCCTGTCGGAGCCGCAGTGGGGAGTCGCCTTCCAACACTGCAGGAAGACACAGAAACTGTGCAATAGGCTTTGTTACACCAGCTAAAATCCAAGCCCAAAGGGCCAGTGAAGGTACATATCCCTTATCACTCTTAGCAATCACAAAAGAAAGGTTTTCTACAGTGAAACCTCTTCAAACATTTTTTTCACAGTTTCATTTTTTAGAGGCGACATTCTTTATTTTGTTTCCCTCTCCCATGAAACCTTGAATACCACTTTTTAGTCATTTTGAAAGAAAGCCTTTCAAAGTACACGTGTTGAATCTGAGGAACCACCTGGGTGTGGGGAAGCGGCCTGCGGAAAGCTTTCTCTTGCCTTTTACTGACCTCTAGTGGGCATGTCTTGCTATGGCATGGAAAGCCAACAGATTATTGTAATCTGAATTGTGTTAAATTCCGTCACTCAATTTCCCTTCTACCTGAATACTTAATTTTTCCACCCTCTTTCCATATAAACGTCAGCACAAATTTGGAATCAATACAAATTCTTAATGTACAAAACACCGCTGCACACATGGAAGTATAAATAAAAAACCTTTCCTCATAATGTGGTTAAAAAAAAAAAAACTGATTTCAGAATTGTCTTAGATAAGACAGTGGACCTTAATGGCAATTACTGGAGTACAGTGCCTCATGAGATTTCAGCCAGATATTGTACTAATAATATTTCTTTTATATGTCTACTTTCAAAAACAACTAATTTCCTTACCCGTTCTTATCTCACTCCAAAGAAAATTACATTCAGTCCAAGTTTCAGCTCAAAAGTTTATTGCTAAACAAGAAATGCTCCCCTTGATTTGTGAGGCAATTGGAAGGGGAAAACTCGCTCATCTATACCCACTAGACAGCAACCCCTTTGTTCCTTTTTACCATTTCTCTTGAACTGCTTTCCATAAAGAAGAAATAAACTTGATCTATAAAGGCGTTAATAGATTTGATTACATCTGTGTGGCAAATGGCTGGGCCATTGTGTTAGCGAAGGTATTCTAAATGTTAATGCACAGTCTGCTCACTGCTCAACAGACTGGAAGCCAAGACAAGACTGTGATGAAGACCTCAGTGTCACAAATTTGTACAATAACACTCGGAACCTGAAAGTAGATAGGACTTCTACAATAATGATAATTAATACAATAATTTAAATAAACTGGAAGAAGAAAACAAGGAACATATGTAGGAATCTGGAGCTTGGGTTGACCAAATGATAGAAAAATAAATCTACAATAATGAAACTGGGACCACATTTTGTAGGACCAGTGGATTCTGGGCAACACCAGTACCCTAGTCCATGTCTGCCAAATGGAAGAAGCTTTTATTCATAAAACAGCACATATCAAATTCTATAAATTTCTCTCTCTCTCCCTCCCTCCCACCACCCTCTGAATTTTCCCCTTCGTCCCATTTGGCTGGTATTTTAAGCATTCTCTTAATCTAGCAATTGGGTAATCCAAAAGAGATTCCAACATGCAATGTGATTTTCCTTCAGACAGTCTAATTACAACTTAATAACTTCTTCACACAGCAGAGAAGGGCTGTGCTGTCAGTGCAACAGAAATGAGATTAAAATATAAGAGAGTTTTTCCCCAGGGATTTTGTTATCTAACAAAAAAAGCTGACAACAAACTTTTCTTTGGTCGAGGTCAGACAAAGCTCTGTTCTACCATCATAGATATAAGAAGAGATTGTGCAGATATAAAGTATAGATAAATGTTTCCAAATATATGTTATCCAACCTTTACAAGCATAGAAGCATAACAATTTTAGCCCCCAAAATTTATTAATAATTGAAAATCCACCATTTTAGCAATTTTGATTCCAAGGAAAATACCTGCTTTTTAACTAAAGGTCTTAGCAAATCAAACTAGAAAAGCCTTTAAAAGAAGATCGTAGGTCCCAGAGATACTCCCTGTTTGAAAGATTATTGGGTAATCATGACTCACTATGTTGAAAGTAAGGCAGTTTGGAGAACGACTTAGAATGTAAGAGATCTCTCTGATTCTTTTTATTAATTATATGAACTCAAAGTGCCGCAAAAGCCAAGCGATTCACAAGTCATTTGCTTCCTTTTTGGCTTTGAAGACAAAAAAAAAAAGTAGTATATTCTTTTCCACCCCAGCAGTTCCTCTCATTGCATTTTTATCATATGTACACTTAGTGCTAAGAGCTCAAGTCTTCACTCAACATCACTGTTGGGTGACCCAATAGCTAGACTAAGAATACATTTAAAGACTGCTATGGTAGGAATATTTGTGTGCCCACAAAACTCATGTATTGAAATTCTAACCACCAAAGTGATGATATTAGGAGGTGGGGCCCCTGAAAGGTGATTTAGGTCACATGAGTGGAGGTAGTGCCCTTGTAAAAGAGGCCCTAGAGAGTTCCTCACCCTCCCCATCGTGTGAGGACATGTTAAGAAGGAACTGTCTATGAGCCAGAAGTGGGCCCTCAGCAAACACTCAATCTGCCTTTATCCTGGACTTTCCACCCTCCAGGACGCTGAGAAATAAATTATTATTGTTTATAAGCTACCCAGTTTATAGAATTTTGTTATAGCAGCCTGAATGAACTAAGACAAAGTCCCAGCAAAACAAGAAAACCAAAGGGAGGGAGACAAGGAGAGAGAGAAAAAAAAAGTAAGACAGAGATTCACTTATATAAATGTTATATAATGTTTCAAAATAAAACAAATAGAGTTATCATGGGGTGAAAACAGCACTTTATTGAACATCCTTGCACTTGTGTAGTATCATAGCTACATGGACTCTGTCCATAGCATGGACTCTGGAGTCAATAAACCTACAGTTGCATCCCAGCTCTACCATAAACTAGCTATTTTCTTCATCTATAGAATAGTCACAAAAATAGTATCTAAGTCAAATGTTTGCTATGATAAGTACATGAATTAATGTATGCAGAGCACTTAGTGAAGTACTTGGTATGGAATAAATGCTTAGAAGCTTGCTATTACTATTACTCTATAGTACAAGTGTTTTAAAAATTTTTTAGTTACATAAGCCGCATTGAGAAGTTACAGAGCACTGAAACCTTGTATTCCACAGGGCTCCGAAGTTGTATTCCTGTCTTGCCCTGGATAATGACAGATTGCCAACTCTACACATAAGCAATATGTTCTTGCAATCCATTAGATTTAAAGGATAAATAATTAAAATCACAGAGATTTTCTGACCTTAAGATGCCCATCTTGACCCAGAGGAAAAGTCATACACTTCAACAGGACAATAACTTATACTCATAGTAAAGACTAAAACTTCACATTGGACCTTATTTCTGCATACTTGGGTACCTGCTGGAACCTCTGAGTGATTTTTAAAAAATGCCATGTTTCTTCCCTACCTAAGTTTCTCAAATTGAATAATTTGGTAAATAAAACAAAGAAATTGAAGAAGACTGATTAAAATATCACAATGAATAGCAAATGAAGACAACTTGCAAGACGTGATTTGTGCCAGAAATAAGAACTCCCCACCTGATAATGGTAGCAATGGGCCTGGCTCGAATCCCCAGAAGTGGTGAGCAGGTGGGAGGCAGGAGCTGCCTGAACAGGGAGAAGTAGGGAAGCCCTCCTGACCTTCTGACTTCTTCCAAGAGGAAGAAGGACAGGGACGGAGCTATGCACACCCCATTATTCTTTTCAAATGGACCCTTTCACAGGCGCATAGTTAATGTACCAGGAGTGTGTTTACAGAAAATCTCTCATCATGAAGAGCATGAGTTATGGCAAAGCGTTTCTCACTCTAACATTTGACAGCTCCCTCTTACCCACTGGGTTTAACTATTAATCCTATAGTTGACGAAGGGTGTAGTCATCATCCTGGGGGAAAGAAAGCAGCCTCCTCAAGGCAGTCCCATTTCATCTCCTCCAGGACACTCCCCCAATACCAGCTGCTGTTCTTCCTGAAAAGACCTACTGAACAATTAGGTTTTGCTCCCAAAAGGTTCTGATCTGGATCAAAACAGTACATTGAGTATACCAATCCCAAAGCTATTCTGGAAAGACAGCTGAAATTAACTCTCTTCTGCTTCTCATCCTATACATTTTTAGAAACACTATCTAGTACAGCATTTCATATGTTTTCCAATGAGACCAGGTAATAATATTACAATAAGGCATACTCCAATAATAAAACACCAACAACAGAAATTCTCAAAATTTTAATACAAAGCTCTTCCTATTATCAACATCCTGGTGAGAATTTAATACTCAAGATTAAACCTTCTTGCAAGTTAAAGACAAAGAAATTAAAATCAAAAATTAATTTTTTCCCAGTAATTTGAAGTGCAAAGTTTGGAATTCTTAAATGAAAGTCTAAAAATTATCCCCCCTAATTTATTATTCTTTTCATCGGATTTCTGAATGTTACCTGGATTAAGATATTTTGCTGTTTGGGGATTTTTTGGCAGCACTGACTCTATCATCTCTCCGAGAGTCAACCTCATTACTTTAGGACTTGAATTAGTTAATGTAATGCCGACTGTATTTGATGTAAATGCCAAAATGTCAGTGCTTTAACACAATAAATGTTTCTTTTATGTGGATTTCCCAGTTAGCAGGAAGGAAAGGAGACTGTGTTCTGCTCTATGTAATCATTCAGGGGCTCACGCTGATGGAAGCTCTGCCATCTTGACACGTGGCTTCCAAGATCACCCTAGGCATCCAGATCTTGTAGGAAAATTGGGAAGAAGAGTAAAGAAGGGACGACCATGTCTTAATTCCCAGAGCCCATAAGTCACACATGAGAGGAAGGTCAGGCACCTCTGGGGGACGTCTGCCTGCACTACAGAATTCCAGAAATTAGTTTAGCTGAATGACAAGCTTTTGACATGTCTCATTTGTTGAAGAGTCCAGAATTAATGGGACACATGGCTTATCATCTAGCACTAGAAAATTTAGAATATAAAACAGTGCCCGATTCTAAAGCAGTTATTCCAGACAAATGTTATTTTATGAAACCAATTATATATTGTTCCCAAAGACCGTAACTGAAAAGAAATCGATGATATCTAAAGGAAGAAGAAAATCTCCCTAGTTTTAACCTGTCTGTCAGTATGGACAGGTGTCAAGAATCCATAATCTGTGGCTTTAAACTCAAATCAGGAACAATTTCTAGTCAATTTTGAACCTGTGTGTTTACTATGTCTGAGGAGTATTCACCTGTGCACAAAGTTCTAATTTCCATTTCCTACTTTAACTTCTATCAAGTGTTTCTGGCACTTAATACTGAACAAATCATAGACTCTACCTAATGACAGAGCATTTATATCCTCTTATGAACAGAGTTTTCAATCTTGTGCCTCACAGAATATATCTAATGCTTTTGCTATTGAAATATTTAAAAGAAAAAAATAAAGCTGGCTCCTGGAGAATGATTTTTCTCTCTTGGGTAATTAACCATTACAAAGTCAACTGGAGACCAGCAGGTGTGAAGTGACTCTTCACCTGTGGCTAGATTAGGTGAAATTCAAAGTAAGCCTCCTTTATTGCTGATGAGTATAAATGGGATTTGGAGTAGCAGATCCAACACTGCCTTCCTAGACCTGGTATTAATAATTTAAGGCTAGAACTTTACTCATGCCTTTTGATAAAGGTGAGCAGAACAAAATTTTTTCAGCCCAACAATGCCCCAAAACTCCTTGAAGACTCTTTTTTCCCCCATGTTTCAGCCACACTTGCTTCGACCTAAATCTATCCTTCTAAGAGTTTGGCCCTATTTCATCCCTGCAGAATCATTAAAAATAAACCTATTCTCTTTTTTCTTCAAATGAAGACAGCTGTCTCTACAGAGACATGCCTAGTCCTCTTGGCCATTTCTGATATAGATGTTGCCAAGTTCTTCAGTCATTTTTGAGTTACTTTCTCTGGAACAAGTTGCAATTTGTTTGTTTTTCCAAAAGTATAATCACGAGATCTGAATGTGATATTTTAGGTAAGGAATAAGTAGCAGAAGGTATTCTACTCACTCATTTCACATGATAGATTTCTAAAAATCCTGACTTTGCTTGAATTGGCATTTGTTAGCCATTTATGTATAAGGCTTAGTGTTGATTACAATTTCAAGACTTTTAGAAATTCTGATGCACATGTCCTTAATGCTGATGTTTTAGCTACTAAGGGAATTTTTTTCATCTGAGTTTTGAAAACCTAAATTCTTAAAACCACTTACTAGTTTTGTAAATCTAAATCACTTCCATATATTTACGAACCTGTTTCAATTTAAAGTGAGTTTACAGTTCCCCTCTTTCAGGGTTATATTAGTTTGCTGAGGCTGCCATAATAAAGGACAACAGAGTGGGTGGTATAAACAACAAACTTATTTTCTCACAGTTCTGAAGCATAGAAGGCCAAGACCAAAATGTTCACAGATTAGTTCCTGCTGAGGCCTCTCTCCCAGCTGGCAGACGGCTATCTTCTCCCTGAGTCTTCTTTACACGGTCTTCCCTCTGTGTTTTCGGTAGCCTCATCTCTCCTCTCCTCATAACACCAATCATATTGGATCGGTGTTCTTATGACCTCATTCAAATGTAATCACCCCTTCAGAAATCCTGTTTTCAAGCATAGTGGCATTCTGAGGTACTAGGGGTCAGGACTTCAGCATATTAATGGGTTAGGGAGACACAATTCAGCTCCTAACAAGGGTGATTGTTTAATAAAATGAAATGGTGCTAGTAAAGCATTCCTAGAATATATGGACTTTTTGATATGTCTCCAGCATGTAGAGTGTCTCCCGGCACATAACAGGCTCTTCGTTAACTAGTATCTGTTGAATAAAGAAAATGAAATAAAGTAAACTGTTCATTAAATATTAGCTCCTTTCTTTCCCTCCTAAATCTCTTAAATTTCATTTTGCTGACAGATCTCAGATTGTTCTCTACATGAATGTGTGGTGCACTCTGCTCATGGAAAACTCAGCAAAATCAGAGAGTGTGCCTTGTTCTATTCACATCCTTCCAACATGCTTAGTGAAACATTGTACACATGGAATAGTTCCTCAATAAATGCTTGTCAGCAGCCTGAATCAGATGATGGACCTTTATAGGAGAAAAGACAAAACTTTCTCTTTATCCTCTGAAAAATTGCTGAAAATCAACTAATAAAAGGCAGATTAATAGGAGACAAGGCATACAAATGTATTCACATGGATGGAGGAAATCAGAGTGATTAACCCACCACACAGTAATGCACAGATGGATAGATAACCTTCTTCTTAGGAGAAAGGGAGATAGGGGAGTGTGGATGATTTTAGGGGGTAGTAAGTGACTCTTAGGAGTCACAATGGGCTTGAAGAACAAACAAACAATGGTCTGGGACAAAGTCTGTTGAGCCCATCAAGCAAACAATGATTTGTGACAAAAATCTGTCCAGGTGTACTGACAGATTTCAGTCTTTCTTCTTTCAACGTGTGTTTCATTAATAAAAACTCAGGGAAGGGACCAGCAGTAATTGTTTCCTTCTTTGGCAGGTCCAGACTTTAGGTGGATAAGGGAATGTCAGAGAAAAAGTTCATCATGGGCTTTAAAAAGACAGAGAATTGAGAGACACAGAGCGGGAGGTCAGAGAGAACTTGAGGCATCTTCTTCAGTTCAGCACATCAAAGCACCATATTTTGGGGTATCCATTTCTGAAGTTTCTGTCTGCAACTTCCCTAGAAGTTTACACACCAAAATCTAAGTCAGCACCATGGAGAAAAATTCCAGCCCATAGCTGAATGGCAAAGAATCCCACTGAGTCAGTCTCCCATTTCTAGAAACAGGCCAGTCCACTTAAACAGTTGTGTCTCATTTCAGAAGATGGTGGTGCAGACAAGTTCTCAAACAGAAGAAAAACAAAGGTTAATGTCTGGACTAGTCTATAAGCAGTTTCCTTATAGTCCAAAAGACAGTCAGACTCAAAGCATCTTCAGTTAAAGTGGAAGTAGATAGTGGCAAGCTGATGAATTGTTCTCATTTGCAGTTTGTGTGTCACAAGGTTGTTTATACATGAGCTTCAGTTTGCAGGACCTCAGAAAGAAAAGTAGCAGCAATTTCACTGAGTCTAAGTCAGAAAATGGAAGAAAATTTGGAAGTGTTTGAAGACTAGTAGCCAAGAAAGAATTCAGGATTCAGTTCAAATTGTAGGAAAGTGATAAAACTTGAAGACAATGAAGGCCAGCCTGAGAAACATAGGAAGACCTGTTTCTACAGAAAAAAAAAAAAAAAGAAAAAAAAAAAAAAAAGAAGAAAAAGCAGAAAGAAGAAACAGAAAGAAAGAAAGAAAGAGAGAGAAAGAAGAAGAAAGAAAAAGAGAAAGAAAAAAAGAAAAGGAGAGAAAAGAGAGAGAGAAAGGAAAAAAAAAAGAGAGAAATTCTTTTAAATGTCTCTAGCGCAGATATGTGGCACCTGCCTGTGGTCCCAGCTTTCCTTGGAAGCTGAATGGCCCGAGAGAGGAGGATTGTTTGAGGCCAGAAAGTTGACGCGGCTGCAGTGAGCTATGATCACACCACTTGTCCTCCGCAGGGTGACTAAAGCAAGACCATCTGTTTCAACAAACCAAACAGAAAACAGAAAAGAAGCAAAACAAAATTAAAAAAAAAAAAAAAAAAAACTATAAACTGGCTAGAATTTAATAATAGGTACATCATAGGTTTTTTTTCCAACACATTTTTTTCTTTTTCCAGTCTCTTATTTTTACCAAAGACCAATATATTTGCAAAATAAGTTTTAGTTTTATAATATTTGGCTTAATTATTTGCATAAAGTGCAACAATAGTAGTGATTGGCCATATAGATTCTATTTAGGTTGGCTTTTCTGAACTCTTTCATAATGAATCTCAGATTAGACTTTTAAAGTCTGTTGAGGATAGGAAGCCAAGCCAAGGATTTGCCATCAGACTGTGTCTGTAATATCTGAGTGAATTGGGTAATTTCTCTCTTCTTCCATTTCCCAAAATATCTTGAGGCTGGACCTGTCAGAAAGTGACATTCTTTACTTACCACAAGGTCAGAAACATTGAAAAGAAACCATGTAGATGAAGTACCAGGTCAGTCTTTCCAAAGGGCTTTTCATCAGTTCAATAAAGTCAACCTCAATTCTTCAAAGCAGTCTGGACATATCTGAAAATATGTCATTCCAGTCAAAGCCTTGATAAAATAAGCAGCATTTCTGATTTTGTCCTGTTGCAAAATAAAACATATTCTTACCTAACTTATGCAAATAATTACATTGTCATAAGAAAAGAATACTCATAAACAGTTTCTAAATTCTGGAGAAATCAGGTAGAGAGAAAGGTAAATGTTTCGATTTTGCTCACAAAAGTATACTTTACCCAATTGCTGAAAGCTATACATAACTCAAAATATATATATATATATATTGAAGCTGGAAAACAAAACATAAAAGAATCAGCAACGTTTCAAACAAAAGTCATTAAAATCATTTATGCCTGCCATCAGTTCAGTCCTGTGTAATTAATTCTTGTTTTCTTAATGTTAAGTTAGCAATCTTAATGAATCAGTTAGGTTTATTTTATTAGAGTTCTGGAAGTTTTATTTAGTCCAATTATATGATCCAAAGTTATTAGAAACCTGTATTTAAGAGTACTTCTCATGGTTCTTTCCATGAATCTTCTTGAAGACACAACACTTTAGAATTTGCAAAGAGCTTTTAGAAGAAAAAGCATCAGGATAAGGCAATTTACTTAATATACCAAGACATATCAGATTTCTAGGAATTCCATACAATTTTGGAACACATATCAATAACATCCTTACAAATAAACACCATTTCTTATTTGACAATAATTACAGTATAATTCTAACATATAAAAGAAGCCTAATATGTCTCCTTTAGACTTTCAGTGTCCTCATTTGGACTTCCAAGGGTCCTACCATCCAAAAGTCTGTTTAAGGTCAAAAGAATTTAAAACTTTTATTTGATTTTGAGAAGTTTGTCAAATATCAAAGGTTTAAAACACTTAATATCAAAATAAGCAATGCTTAAGACACTCAATCAAAATAGGATCACAGGTCACTGTAAAAGAGTAATTAATTTAGCTAAAGTAATAATTCAAAATTTCAAAAGCAAAACCTTTACTCTCAGAGAGAAAGGAGACTCCATTTTCCAAATAGTCAAAAAACCTAATAAAGACAATATGAGACTTTCTCCCTCTCTCTTTACCTCCTTCTCAACTTTACCCCTGTATCAATGTATTATTAATATGAAACCTAATTTTAATAAAACCTTATAAGTAGATTTATCTAATCTCAATCAGCTTTGGCCACATAAGATTGCAATAAACATTTTATAACCTCTTACAATTTTTCCCATTCTTTCTTTTCCCAACATTCTTTCTCCACTTAGTTTTATCAATTCTCATTTTTTATTTCTTTAATTTAAAACGACATTTAAAAATCTTTAAACAAAACTACTTTTTCTTTAACAAAAGTCATATTCTCACACCTTCTTTATAACCTTCCTTACCAAAACACATCCTACTTTTATACTTTGCATACAGAAGTGTTTCTTTTATATATAGTTGTTTAAATTACATAGTAAACCTAACTTTCAATCAGAAATACAGAAAGAAAGCAATTTTAATTGTTATCTGTCAGATGCAGAGCCCAGGACAAAAGACAGATCTGTGAAGACAATGCCTGGAGGATCTGACCTCTCCCAGCATGGCCAGGAAGCATATATGGGCCGGGGAAGATGAGGCATAGGCACTGTGGGCACACACATGTCCCCATGCCTGACCATGGCCAATTGTCTAGACCCTAGAATTTAAAGCCTCAAAACCAAAAATATAAACTCATAGATCAAACAAGTACAAAAATATCACAGAAGCAACAGTTTTGCGACCATAAAACATCTATCATAAAGAGTATAAATTAGTCTAATGAGTAGACCCAGACAAAAATATCTGAAATTATGAAGACATTTCTACTTAATTTTGCCAACAATTTTGAAATTAGCTTTATTCACCAAAAATTACTAAAGTCACATGAACTTGAAAAGTGGGCTAGTTAGTTGATGAGTACTCATTTATGTCAGTGTGGTACCATGTAGACAATATGCAAACACATGTATAAACATATATGTACATGTAGCGTGTAGACACAACGTACGGCACACACACATGTGCACATGTGTATCTAAAAGCCAAAGAGATAGAAGAGCTCCATGTAAAAGACAGTAGAGCTTTAGACCTAAGAGTAACCTGTTCATGCTCTTGAGACTCCACAAGGAAGACAGAAGATCTCAAAATGAGGATTGTGGTGCCATCTTCTGTGTTCCTCAAGAGGTCTCAGGATCATTACAAGTCCCTTCCAGATTCTTTCATGTGTTATCAAAAATAAGCACTGCAGGAGGAGGCGTAAAGTAAATGGGAGAAAATTTCTCATAGGAGGCAATTTGGGGAGATTTTAAAGCTTTGTAAAAGGTCAATGAAGTTTTATTTTTTCCTTAGCAAAAATCATACCCAGAAGAAAGGAAGTAAATGGAAGCAGCAAGCATATAATTTTTTAAAAGAGGTTTTGATTGGCTGAAAAAACTTCCCAGAAACATAACACAAAATAGAAAAAACAGAGAGTCGTTTTAAAAAAGAAATATATCTTGAATATCAGCTTTTAATAAGCCGCTTTCTGACCACAGAGCTCTTTAAAAAAAGAAAAGTTCCCTCAAATCTCTTATTACCAGATTTTAGCCAGGACAAAAGACAATATTTTAGCTTTTGAGCTTTTTTTGTTTTGTTTTAACCAAAAGTACCCTCCCAAGTAACTCACCAAAACAAATAGAGCTTAACCAAAATGATGACTTAACCAAGGACACAGGTCATCTCCAAAGAGGTGCAAAGCAGACCTCACAAAATCCAAAACTACGCCAAAGACAGCTGAAAGAAAGGAAACGTTCACTAGCCACAAATGGGGTACAACCCATATCTATCTCCATATACTCTAGGCTCTCAGCTTCTCAGCTGACCATCTATAGACAAAAGCCCAAAAACCCCAGATGTCCCCACAGATGGAAGTAGTAAAAAAATCAAAGCTTGTCCATAGAAGGGAAAAGAATGGATAACAAATGGGTACCCCCAAAGTTAAGCTTCACACAAGTATCAAACCAAAAGGGACTGGTTATCTAACCAAGCATCAGACTTAAGGTTGTTAGAGTGAAATCACAGAATTTTTACTACTAGACTACAAGGTAAAGAAGCCACCACTGTAAATTTCACAGGAGTCTAAATCAGGCAGTTTGAGGTTACAAATAATTTTAACTTCGCTTTAGGTCAAATTTTGCTTTTAATTTCATCAAGATAATTTTAAGGCTTCCTGTGACACTGTTACGTGTCTTTCTTTTAATCTGATCTTCCCACAAGGCAACTGTTTAGAATGAGGACCTCTGAAAACTTTTTTTTTAATTTGGGGTCTTTCTAATTTAAAGAACTCATCTTTTGGCCACTAAAGATTAGAATTTCTTATGGTGTGCTTATGCCAATACCAACTCAGTTCAATTAAGCTTCTTTATGCAAATCCCAAGAAGCAATTTTTCAGGTTTAAAATAAGTGTTTTTCTTTTCGCGGAAGGACATGAAAGAGGCAGTGTCCATGATCCAAAAAAATTCACTCCCAGGTATAGGCTAAAATACAAAATGACTCGTGTTGCCACAGATAGTTTAGGAAAGTGTTTCTGCATACAGTACTTTCAGTGTTCCACAAATTTGTAGGAAGCTGCCAGTCACAGACCTATTAATCCATGACCCTAGGTAGGCCCTCCTGGGATTGTACTTTCCCAGGACTAACCAGGCAACAAATGATTGAGACAACAAAAGCCCCTTATGCGAGCTTGACATGCTTGAAACAAGAAGTGTACTGCTTAAAATCTCAGGGGTTTCCAACATTTTCCAACTGATCACTGGATGTGACACAAAAATCATGCCTCCTAGATGGCAGAGACCAAGAGAAACTGTTGCTACTAGATCACAAATCAAGCTCTCAAAGACATAAAACAAGATGAGAGGGGAACCTCATACAGTTTTTATTTGGGGAATCTACAGGAAAGTTTATCTAAATAGATGCTGTTGTGATCAGAACCACAAAACTTACCAGTCTGCACATCCTGCTAAAACCAGCTTACAGAGATATGAGACCTATGTTCTACCCCATGGTACCCCTCTTTGTGACAGAACAATGAACAAACAAACAAAAACAAGAACTATTTCCGGAAGGAAAGGGATCAAACAACATGAATATTCATACCAAACAGTACACCAGAGTCACGACACCCAAGACTTGTCACCTAAATCTTTTATCCCATTAATCAATACTTTGGAGAGGAAAAGAGACAAACTGATTTTAGCATCCACTCAACTGGATTCTGCAGAAATAGAGGCTGAGAGCCCAGCTGATAAGAATTTATTTCCCTTCTGCCAGTTTGCCAGATCCTGAGTTTCCTTGATTGCAGCTTCCAGAAGAGCAGAGTGACTAGTTATCCTGTTCATGATGCTAAAGCTGTAGGGGCCAAGGGAAAACTTCCCCCTTTAACCTCTGAAGGTTTGCTGAAACTCAACTAACAAAAGGCAGATTAGTAGAAGAAAAGGCTTGCATATTTACTAATAGGCATGGAAGAAATCAAAGTGATTACCACACCACACAATAAGGTACAGATGGTTATGCACCCTTCTCCTTAAAAGAAAGGGAGATGGGGAAGTGTGGGTGATTTTAGGCAGTTAGCAAATGATTTTTAAGAGGATTCAATGGGATTGAAAAACATACAGTGGCCTGGGACTAAGTCTGTTGAGCCCACCAAGCAGACAACGGTTTGTGACAAAAGTCTGCTCAGGTGTGTTGATGGACTTCAGTCTTTCTTCCTGCAATATGAGTTGAGTTAATGAAAACTCAGGGAAGGGATCAGAGGTGATTGTTTTCTTCTTTGGTGTGTCCAGATTTTAGGCAGATAAGGAAACTTCAGAGTACAACTTCATCCTGTGGTTTGGGAGAGACAGATGTTTGAGATACAGTAGGAGAAGGTCAGAAAGACCTCGAGACATTTTCTTCATTTCAGCTTGTCAAAGTACCATGTTTGTGACCAACAATATCTGAGCCCCAAAACATCCTCCAGGCAGAAATTCAATGATGCTTTATTCTAAGACTTTCGTTTCACTATGAGGGTAGGAGTTAAATCCTAATACTATTCTTACATCCCACAAAAACAAAAAAAAAAAAAAAAAAACCTCCATAGTACTCATATAACTAGTTGATCAAATTTCCTCTTGAATGAAATTGAAATAAATGTAATTGGAATGAACAAAATTTCTCTTGGCCAAAGGAACTAAGAACCATTGCAATGACCCCATTCCTATCCATACTTAAATTAATTTTTGCTTTCATTATTGTCCATTATTTCCTCTTTTTCAGCCCATGCTGCTGTTCTTCTTTTGTTGTGTCCTAGAACAGGGCAAACTCATCAAATATCACTTTATCTTCTAATCTGTTTATGTTCCTTGCTTTTCTCCTTCCCCCGTGCATTGTCAGTGTAAGGGCAAAGAGAATTTCCCTCCACCTCTGAAGGTTTGAGTCTAAGTTTGTTGAAATAAAGTGATAACAGACTGATTAACAGAAAAAAGAAAGTATGCAGATATATTAAAGTTCATAGGGTAAAGGAGCCACACACAAAAAGAGAGGCCGGACGACTGCAGATTTCTACCATTCTGAGGTTACTGAAAGAACAGGTGCCTGGGACTGCTGTGGAGGGGTTGAGGGGTCTCACAGGTTATGAATGAAAGAGGGAAGAAAAGCATGGCAAGCAAAATTTGACACGTTATGCAAATATAATCTCTCAGGAAATTTCAGGGCTGCCCTCAGAAAGAATAGATGATAATCTGTGCTAAAAGTTTCTCTGTCAGACTTTTAGAAGTATGAAACTTTTAGTCTCCTTTTCATGTGAGTTAATTTTTCCTAGACCTGGATAAAAGGGGTATGGAGGGGGGCATCAGAAAACCCTGTTTGCATCCACTATTTTTGTCACTATGTAGATTTCCTCCACAGATGGAAATCTCCCCTACAAAAGGACAGCTTTTCAAAGCTATCCTGTGGCTTATAACCTCTCTGAATAGCTATCCCACAACAAGTCAAAGTATATTCTGGGGTGAAATATTCTGGTTTACTTCACGAGGATGTTGAGTTGTCTCTGTGTTGCTGATCAGTGGCTGATTTCCTTTTTATCAGGAATAAAGAAACACTCAATTGCCTCCTGCAATACCACTGGCATAATCCTGACACTATCACATCACAATGAACAGGAGGCTCATTAATAAACATGCAGAGCTGTGAAGAATTTCACTGATCCCTCTCCAGGTCATTAAATCCATACATGTTTGATGGGCAATAAAAGAGAAATGTGGAATGATAATGGCAGCTGGAGGAGGTTGCTGCTCTCCTAGGCTGCTGTAACCACAAGAAAAGACAGGAAATGATCCATGTATTTTTTTAAATATGTATATATTCTACTCATTATTACTAATTTCAAATGCCTATGCATATTTCACAGGCAGCCAGTTCATAAATAAAATTCAGGCTGAGATTTTAGCATTAAATTATTTCAACTTCAAGTAGGGGCATGGTATTCAGTTTGATTAAACAATGAGGAGTTGGGCTGTGCTCTAACTAGAAAAGTTTTGTGTGTGGGTGACTTGGAGGGCAGGTGCTAATCAAAACACATTTCTGTTTGTCACCTTTTATGATATACATAAATGATATTGCCCTATGTTGGTAAGATGTTAAGCAAATTCAGATTCTAATTCCAGAAACAAGTCATCCAGTCAATAAAGATAAAATAGACTTACAAGTTTATTCTTTAAAGTTAAAATCAAAGTAATAATTTGTAGCATGACACAGGTCAGATTACTTCAGACCTTTTATTCCTATTTCTTACCTCATAGATAAAGTCAAACATAAACTATATATTGTAAAACAGAATGTTTAAAATACCCAATGTTTAAAAATTAGCAAATTCTATCATAAGTCTACAGTGGTGGCCAACTTCGAAGCAATGTAAATAAAAATATTTCAATAACCCCTTAGCAATTAAACATTCAATGGTTTTTGCATTTTGAAGGGAAAAAAAAATGATTTCTGTTCTCACCAGTTGCTAAGTTCATGGCCGAGATCCCTATAACAGAAGACAAATCAACAAAAGAAAATCATACAAATTTGCTTAATGTGTTTTATGTGACACAGGAGCCTTCATAATACAATAAAGACCCGAAGAAACAGGGAAACCTGTATATTTTATTTCTGTTCTTTGATCTTATTAAAGAAGTCCCTAAGGCTAGTTGTAATGCTCTTTTGTGTCCCCATTTCAATTTGATCTCCCCACAGGTACCAATAGGGCATTTGTGTAGCATAAGAACTCTTTCAAATACGAAAGTTTTCCAAATCAAAGGATTCATCATCTAGTCATTGACAAGTGGGATTTCCAGAAATGCACTTATTGCAAAAGTGACATGATCAAATATTCCTTTTCATGGTAAGACCTAGAGATAACTTTCCAGGCTTAGGACAAATTTGTACAATGGATAAAGGGGGCATGGTAAGACCTAGAGTTAACGTTCCAGGTTTAGAACAAATTTTTACAATGGATAAAGGGGGCATCCCTGGAGCAGGTGCCAAAGAAATAACTCCCATAATCCAAAAGTCACTCCCAAAGATAGTTTTAAGAAAGCAAAGATCCTCATTGCCCCAGGACACAGTAACTAAGGTAGAGATGAGACAAATTCCCCTGAGAGTTTGTATGGTCTGACAGACATTCCTTGGGTTTTCCATCCTTCAAAGCTAAGTACTAGATCCAGATTTCCACAACCAGCATTCCCGGTTGGTGGAGACCAGGGAAAATTTCCTCTCACTAGTTACAAGCCAAGTTCTCAAGATACAATAAGACATAAGGAGAACCTTTTCTTATTGTCCTTGTCATGACAAACACAAGAAGATAGAGACATGGAGGAAAAGACTATCTTTGTGAGTGAAAGGATAAAAAAATCAAGAGTACTTGAGCAAAAATCACAAAATTGCTATGCCCAAAGAATTAGTTGATAAAGAGATGTTTTCTCCAGCTAATCCAAATTTTGAAAGGGTGAGACAAGAAGTTTTCATATCCTCCTCTCTTGACTGAGCACTACAGACAGAGATATGAGGGAGCTGACCTTGATAAGAATCCTTATCTTTTGCTGACTTTTGTCAGTTATCCCAGGGTTTCATCTGCTGGCTCCAGAGTAAGTCAGATGTCTCAGCTGTCCTTCAGTGGGTGCCAGAAACTATAGGGGAGGAAAGATTTCTTTCTTCATACATTGATGGCTGCGGCACCTATAATGAAAGACAACTTAACAATAAAAAAATACAAATCTATTTAATATAAGTTTTATATGAGATGGGAGCCTTCAGAAATGAAGACCCAAAGAAATAGGAAAACCTGTGTGTTTTTATGGATGGGTTTGATGAAGAGCAGACAGTCATGCCGAAGTATGATTAGACAGAGGGTTTATAACCTAATGTTAATAAGCTAGGAGGGATTTAGAAAGGCTTGTTTGGATAGTTTCTTTTCTGTCTCAGTGTCCTCAGAGATAATAACATTCCTATCCTCCGGGTACAGGGAGGACACTTCTGGGATGAGATTCTTACGATCTCCTTCATGAGAGGGGCTACTAGGTTTTACAACCTGCTTCAAGTGAGAAGAGGCAAAGGGAAGGTAAGAGTGACCTTCCTGCTTCTGCTGCCTCCTCAAATGCTAAGGTGCCATATTTTGGGGTAGCATGTCCCAAATGTCATCACTTTTATATACTCTTCAATAATCCTAAAATGTCATGATTTGCGGTCATCTTTAATTTTGCTGAGAATGAATTTGAATTACATCTTCCTCCCGCCATGAGCCTAACAGGATGAAGCAAACTGCATAGTTAGTGAATTGACCCAGCCAACGGCATCTGCTCATTTGTTCAGGCCCGATGATATCTTCCTCTCCCACTTGTAATAACTTACACAAAATAATTTCAGAAATCAAAAAAGAAAAATTTTTAAAATATTGTTGGCCTCCTTAACAATAAGAGATAGTACTTAAGCCTGAATTGACAGTCATATCTTTTGATTTACTCATTTCTCTGGGTGTCTCTTATATATATGTGAGGTATATATATTAGAAAACTTCTGTTTGTTCTCTAAAACTTAAAGCAATGTCATTGTCTCTAAAACAAGGGAAATAATGGTATGCACTGAAATAATTGATGTGGGGATTAAATGTGATCATTTATGGTAGGTATTGGCAATGCCTGGCAAATAGAAAGCTCTCAATTGATGCTATACATATTATTGATAGTTATTATTATGAGAATGAATTTAGTTTGAAGGATTGTATAACCATTTCTGGTATTCATGTTACATTTTTTGGCTAGAATTACCACAGTGCTTCAATTCTAAAATATAAATTTCTTCACATTGTAATGTTTTAGAAATCTGGATATAGTCAGATACTCAGCATGTATATTTGATTTACTGAATTTTTTTTCCTGAAAAGTTATTTTAAAATTTATGGTTCATCTTATAATCAATAGAATCTTAAAACCAGGTATTATGCTGTATCCTTTTAGTGTCGTTGAAATACCAGGGAATCCAAGAAAGCCTTGCAATGGATCACTAACCAATATAAATTTCATGAAGTATGATTGCATCATCAATATCACAACTCCGTATTTGCTGACTGATGTTTTAAACCAAAATATACACACTTTAAAAGACAAACTTTTTGAGAGATATTAGCTTGTAGTTACACAAAAATTTCAATAAAAGCATTATTTTATAACCATTTATGAGAAAATGCCTATTTAGCATATAAGCATAAGCTCATGTTTAAACGAAATCTAGTGCTCACAATTTCCCTGTGAATAGCAAACAATAAGGTGTTTTTTTTTTTCCTTTAGTAAATGTCGAAATGTTTTTTAGAAGCCATCACTGTTTTATGTCTGATTTATTTGATAACTGGTGAGAAACCAGAATAAATCAGTTAATTTGAAAACAAAGTACATGGACAATCAGCTAGACTGACAAAATTCAAAAAACTTAAAGAAGGATGATACTTCTTCAAATCATCACACCCACATGTTTTCAAAAAATAACTTCAAAGCAATTGTTTTATTTTAAATAAGCCTATAGAAAAACAAACTTGCTTTTTTTTTTTTTTTTTTTTTTTTTTTTTTTTT
>NW_016816734.1:114677-147111 GCF_001698545.2 Rhinopithecus bieti
AGAAAGAGAGAGAGAAAGAGAGGGAAGGAAGGAAGGAAGGAAGGAAGGAAGGAAGGAAGGAAGGAAGGAAGGAAGGAAGGAAGGAAGATTATTTTTTCCATGGTTCTGTGGACTGGGAATTAAGAGAGGCATGCTGCCAACATCTGCTTGGCTTTTAGTGAGGGGCACCTGCTGCAACATAACATAGTGAGAAGGTCAAAGAGGAAGTGGACACATGCAAACAGAGAGAAAAAACCTGAGGAGTGCCCTGGCTTTATAACAACCTACTCTTGTGGGAACTAATTCATTCACATGAGAACTAACCCAGTCTCAGGAGAGTGAGAATTTACAGCCAAGAGAACAGAACCAAGCCATTCATAAGGGATCTGCCCCCACTAGGCCTCCCAACCTCACACACTGGAGATCAAACTTTAACATGAGTTTGGTGGGAACAAAACAAATCATACCCAAACCACAGCAGGTAGTATATATTTTGTCCCAGTAAATTTTATGTTCCACTTTTAGGTAAGCAAAAGAAGGGCAGAGAGTTCTTCTGCATTTTATTCTTCTTAACTGTCTTCAGCTCATCCTTCATATTTTGTGGAGACATATTCTTGTCTCTTACCAGATAAAGATCTTTGCGATGTATAAGTTCTAAGAACTACTGGAAGGGAAAGTAGGAAAGTACACCAGGAAAAGGAAAGCAAAATTGGAAATGGAAAATGCTAGGAACAGGGTCAGCATCTACTGAACAAACTCTAGTCATAAGGAAAACAAAAGAAATATCACTGTCTTATTATAAGAACAGTTTCTTTAAAAATTTCAGGGGGACCACAAAGAAAATTGACCGAATTCTCTTCTGCAAATATGGCTAAAAAGCTAATCTCTAAAGATGAACAGTCGAGCTGATGTGACAGCTATTAACCTATCTCCTTCTGAAGGATGGAAAATACATACTAATAGAACACATAGTATTTACTAGTATGTAAATAGTTGAGCTGAAAACAACTAAGAAGAGGATGCATACTAGTATAATAGAATACATACTTTTAACATCATAGTAAACTCTGAAAACAAAGTGCTTTAGTTTGAATTTCGGCTATGCCACTTTCTAGCTGTGTGACCTTAAGAAAATTATTCAGCTCCTCTCTGCCTCAGTTTCTACATATATAAAGTTGCTACAAATATTATCTATCTCATGAAATAGATTGAATACGTCAATATATATTAGTGCTTACACTGGTGCCTGACCCATTAAAAGCATGCAGTGATTTTTATTGTTAAAAGTATAGATATTTTGCTCCTTTGCATCTTGCTCCAATTGGCATCTTTTGTCATAGCTTATAAGTGTTTGTAAGTCAGCAACCACTGATTCATATTTACCCTGCAAAATAAGGAATAAGTAATCCTTTAGAAACATAATACCTATGGCATAGTCATGTCTTGAAATATTAATCTAATTGTTCTCTGTGTATTTCTCTCTCTCTTTCTTTTACCTGCAGCCACAGGACTGCTCTTTCTCCTCAAACAGACTGAAACCGAAAGAGATTCAAATAAACCTTTAGCACAAGTGCAAGAAGAAGATTCTTCATGGCATCCAGAGTGCCTCTAAAAGACTAGATAAGACTGGGTAGGAGGGAAAAAGAGAAAGAAGGAGGATGGTTCAGATAGGATGTGAAGGAGCTTCTAAAGGGAGGAGAATTCAAAATAGGAAGGTGAACAATAACTTTCCATGACAGATGAGCAAAGAGCAAAGTCGAAGGGCCTCTGCTGAAGACAGGCTGTCCTCTAGCATGGATCATTCTCTCACTGTCCCAATGAGGCCCCGTCCTCAAACCTATATTTTATAGGACCCTTCCCTGGCCCTTCTTCAGCTGTGTCCCTCCTCACTGGTGAGGAGTCTGTGAACCAAAGTGGACACACCTATGTGAAACTTGCACTCTCCTTTGTACACTATATTCTAGGGACCTCCATTGTCTCTAAGCTGCTTCCAGGACCTATACCAGCCTTCTCCAAGCTCTGCTTCTGATGTGCCCAATCTTAGGCCCAAGGTGTGACCACGAGAAAGATGCTTGCAAAGATATGGTCAGAATTTGGACTTGTGGCTGAAGTGTACAGAGGAATGTACATAAAGACTCTCATAATGCAGGATTGAGCTGGAAGCAAAAAGAGAAACCAGAGCCGGCTATGGGCTGTGTATTAGTCCATTTTCATGCTGCTGTTAAAGACATACTAGGGACTGGGAAATTTACAAAAGAAAGAGGTTTAATGGACTCACAGTTCCACGTGGCTGGGGAGGTCTCACAATCACAGCTGAAGGTGAAAGGCAAGACTCACATGGCAGCAGACAAGAGAAAAGAATGAGAAACAAGTGAAAGGGGTTTCCCTTTATAAAACTATCAGATGTCATGACACTTATTCACTACCACGAGAATAGTATGGGGGAAGCTGCCCCTATGATTCAATTACCTCCCACTGGGTCCTTCTCACAACACAAGGGAATTATAAGAGCTACAATTCAAGATGACATGTGGGTAGGGATGCAGCCAAACCATATCATTCTGTCCCTGGCCCCTCCCAAATCTCATATCTTCACATTTCAAAACCAATCATGCCTTCCCAACAGTACCCCAAAATCTTAACTCATTTCAGCATTAACCCAAAAGTCCACAGTCCAATACCTCATCTGAGACAAGGCAAGTCCCTTCTGCCTATCAGCCTGTAAAATCAAAGCAAGTTAGTTACTTCCTAGGTACAATGGGGGTACAGATATCGGGTAAATACAGTTGTTCTCAATGGGAGAAATTGGCCAAAGCAAAAGGGCTACAGGACCAATTCAAGTCCAAAATCCAACAGGGCAGTCAAATCTTAAAGCTCCAAAAATGATCTCCTTTAACTTCATGTCTCACATCCAGGTCACCCTGATGCAAGAGGTGGGTTCCCATGGTCTTGGGCAGCTCCTCCACTGTGGCTTTGCAGAGTATAGCCTCCCTTCCAGCTGCTTTCATGGGCTGGTGTTGAGTGTCTGTGGCTTTTCCAGGTGCATGGTGCAAGTTATCAGTGGATACACCATTCTGGGGTTTGGAAGATGGTGGAAGAACTGTGAAGAAGAGCTCTTCTCACAGCTCCCATAAGCAGCTCCCCAGTGGGGGCTCTGTGTGGGAGTGCCCATCCCAGATTTCCCTTCCACACTGCCCTAGCAGAGATTCTCCATGAGTGCCCCACCCCTGCAGCAAACTTCTTAGACATCCAGGTGTTTCATATATCCTCTGAAATCTAGATGGAAGTTCTCAAACCTCAGTTCTTGACTTCTGTGCACCCACAGGCTCAACACCCTGCGAAAGCTGCCAAGGCTTGGGGCTTGCACCCTCTGAAGCCACAACCCAAGCTGTATGTTGGTCCCTTTTAGTTATAGGTGGAGGAGCTGGGATGCAGAGCACCAAGTCCCTAGACTGCACACAGCAGAGACCCTGGGCTCAGCCCATGAAGCCATTTTTTCTTCCTGGGCCTCCAGGCCTGTGACAGGCTTCCACAAAGGTGTCTGCCATGCCATGGAGATATTTTCCCCATTGTCTTGGTGATTAACATTTGGCTCTTCGTTACCTATGCAAATTTCTGCAGCCAGCTTGAATTTCTCCTCAGAAAATGGAATTTTCTTTTCTATTGTATTGTCAGGCTGCAAATTTTCTGAACTTTTATGTTCTGCTTCCCTTTTAAAACTGAATGCCTTTAACAGAACCAAGTCACTTCTTGAATGCTTTGCTGCTTAGAAATTTCTTCCACCAGATACCCTAAATCATCTCTCTCAAGTTCAAAGTTCCACAGATCTCTAGGGCAGGGGCAAAAGCCACCAGTCTCTTTGCTAAAACATAACAAGAGTCACCTTTGCTCCAGTTCCCAACAAGTTCCTCATCTCAATCTGAGACTACCTCAGACTGAATTTCATTGTCCGTATCATTATCAGATTTTGGTCAAAGCCACTCAACAAGTCTCTAAGGAGTTCCAAACTTTCCCACATTTTTCTATCTTCTCCTGAGCCCTCCAGACTGTTCCTACCTCTGCCTGTTGCCCAGTTCCAAAGTTGCTTCCACATTTTTGGGTATCTTTTCAACAGTGCCCCACTATACTGGTACCAATTTACTGTATTAGTCTATTTTCATGCTGCTGATAAAGACATATTAGAGACTGGGCAATTTACAAAAAGAAAAAAGACGTTTCATGGACTCACAGTTCCACGTGGCTGGGGAGGCCTCACAATCATGGCAGAAGGTGAATGGCACATCTCACATAGTGGCAGACAAGATAAGAGAATGAGAACTAAGGAAAAGGTGTTTCCCCTTATAAAACAATCAAATCTCATGAGACTTATTCACTACCACAAGAACAGTATGGGGGAAACTGCCCTCATGACTAAATTACCTCTCACTGGGTCCCTCCCACAACAAGAGTGAATCATGGGAGCTAAAATTCAAGATGAGATGTGGGTGGGGACACAGACAAACCATATGTAGGCTGGGTCCTGTATCTTGAGGCTGTATCTCCTGGTGTAGAACTCTAAAGAGTATGAAAGTCCTAAGTTGGACTCTGGCCTTCTAAGTCATGTTGAAGGTATGCTTGCCAAGATAATATGATAGAATATACTTCATTTACAAGTTTATCAGCTTGATTTACTGCTTTTAAACATTTAGACTTACCACGTATGGGCCTCCATTTGTATTCTTGCTATGAGTTCCACGAATGTTAGTCATGTCCTATGAGTAAGGAGAAGATGGCCCTGCCACTGTAACATGCATATTCCCAGTTGTCTTAGTCCATTTTGTGCTGCTATGACAGAATACCAGACTGGGTAGTTTATGAACAAAAAAAAAAGCGTATTTGGCTTATGATTCTGGGGACTGGGAATTCCAAGATCCAGGGGCCACCTCTGATGAGGGTTTTCTCGTTGTATTCTCCCATAGCTGAAGGTTGAAAGGCAAGTGAGCACATGAGACAGAGAAAGGATGGAGATGAACTTCATCCTTTTATCAGGGACCCACTCCTATGATAGCTAACCCATTCCCACAATAATGGCATCAAACCCTTAACAGAGGCAGAGCCCTCATGACCTAATCACCTTTTAAGTGCCTTATCTTTTAATAGCATAACAATGGCTATTAAGTTTCAACATGAGTTTTGAAAGGGGGATTCAAACCATACCACCAGTTAACTGTGAGGTTTCTGCACCCTAATCAAAGGAGTCATCCACTAGACTATAAACCCCAAAAGGCAAATACCATATATGTTTTATTCAATACTATATGTAGGGGTTGGCAAAATAAAACCCACAAACCAAATTCAGCTGTCTCCCCATTTTTGTGTGACTGATGAGATATGAAACGTTTTTAAATGATAGGGAAAAAATCAAAAGAATACTGTATGGCAACTGAAAATTACGTGAAATTAAAATTTCAATGTTCATAAATACATTTTATAAGCCACAGTTATTTGTTACACGTTATCTATGGCTACTATCACACTACAATGGTACAGTTTAACAATTGTGACCAGAGGCCTTATGGTCCACAGAACCTAAATTATTTGCTCTTTGAGCATAAAAAATTTTGCAGACTTCAGCTGTATACCCAGTGTCTTATAAAATATGTAGCATAACATATGTGTTCAATAAATATTTGTTAAATAAATGAATAAAAGAATAAATAAATGTCTTCTAGTAATAATTCATTTGCTTGATGTCAGAGGTGAGAACTATAGCCCTGTCTCAGAGGACAGGGCTACAGTATGTCATAGAATAATATTAAATATCATAACCACATGTTATAAGCAACATTACACACTGAAACAAATCTGATCAAAAAAGTTGTTTGGGATACTTGAAATCACAGGCAGTGTCTATAAGGTGCCTCCCAGAGTAGCAAAACCTTGATGAATTTAGCCAGGTCTGGGGCTTTTATGAAAGTTTCAGGGTTAAGACGTTATTGGTCCTAAAAGAAGATACAGGAATCCATCTCTTAAGGATAGAACTCAGGAAGCTGATGTAGGAAGTCAGAATGCTAATTTTTGAGTTTACGTTAGAAACTACAACCATTTTTCCCACCGGAACACTATCGCCTTTTGCCTCTATTAGAAGACTATTAGGGTTTTCCAGAGAAAAAGCAGCATGATAAATTGTGTGTGTGTGTGTGTGTCTGTGTCTGTGTGTGTGTGTATGTGTGTGTGTGCAGGTGTAGACACACATATGTATGTGTATGGAATTGGCTCACAGAGTTATGGAAGCCAAGAAGTTCCATGATCTGCCATCTATAAGTTGTAGACCGAGGAAACCCATTGGTGCAGTTCAGGTTCAAGTCAAAAGCCTGAGAACCAGCAAAGCCAGTGGTGCAAATTTCAGTCTGAGGGCCAGAGGAAATAAAATGAGATGATCCCATTCAGGAACACAAGCAAGAAGCAAAAAGGGGTACGTTCCTCCTTCCTCTGCCTTTAATTCTATTCAGATCCTTGACTGATTGGTTGATACTAACTCATATTAGGAAGGAAAATCTACTTAATTGGGTCCACAGATATAATGCTAATCTCTTCTAAAATACCCTCACAGACACACCCAGAAATAGTGTTTAGTGTGGGCACCTTGTGACCAAATTGACACATAAAATCAAGCATCACAAACACCTACCTAGAAGAAAAAGTGTATAATTAAATGCTATTGAGTGTGCACAAAATCTAAGCAAGATATTACCTAATTCAGTGGATTCATGGCATAAAACTGGATTGCCTGTTGTATTTGTTTTCACAAGCCTTAATCGTTATTGTATGTGACCCACATCTCCTTTTCCCCTGATCAATGCTTAGATGGGAATTATCAGCCCTTGCTGATACCTCCTTGTCTATGCTTCTGCCTGACCTACTTTCCTTTATGAGTGACATATTCTTTTGTTAGTTATATCTACTCCTTCCATCCTCCAGTTAATTCTAGGAGGACTGGGAGTCATTTTGACTTGGTTGACATTGCCGGTCTCTGCTATGATTTGTAATGTATATATTGATTTTATAGTTTAATATAAGATAGAAAATATTATTTTCCAAGCTCCGGGAGAGGAGCAAGAGAAATAGATAACTCACTATACCACCTCGTATACTGCCAAATATAGATGTAACACATACACATACACAAACACACACACACAGAGTCTGCATATATATATATATATATATATATACACACACACACATGTGAGACATCTACCACATGTATGAACATAAAACAGAAGCCTGCTAATTTTTAATCATTTTGGATATACATCTAGAAGAATATTTCGTTTCACTTGGCATTAAGGCTCTCAAGCAGTTAATACTGGATTTACATAAAGTTACAGCAAACAACTTTCAAAAGGCAAAAACATTACAGCTAGCATAGGTGGTATGCTAATAATTATAAGAAGCCATAAATGCTTTTATAAACAGCAAATTGCACTTAGAACACTAAATGATGATGAAATCATTGCAGGAGAAGCCAAAGCATCTAAGCAATTATTAAACTGCAGTGATGAGCTAAGAGTATCTTCATATTTAAAAGTAGCTAACATGAAAATTAATTTTAAGTAACCTTAGTTAAAATTTTCTAGTACTTTCTATATGCCATGAATTTTGTATGTATTCCCTTTCAATTAATTATCACAGTTCTATAAAACAAATATCATTATTTTCTTTATTTTTGATAGTAAGAAAACTGAGGCAGTATTGTGATATAAGCCTCAAGTGCCTTGATTAAGAGTGTGAATTAGGACTCCACCTCTTACTGATTGTGTCAGCTTGAGCAAGTTACTTGTCCTCTCTGTACTCCAAGTTTCTCACTAGTGAATGAGATAGCTCTTGTAACTGCCTCAGAGTGTTGTCATTAATAATAAAATTAGATGAAATAATTTTTTAAGTTTATAAATAATACTTGGCAGATAATAAGTGCTCAGGAGATACTCTACATTATTAGAATAGTTGACATTTTTGAGGTTACCTTTAAAAAACAGCAAGTTTCAGGAAGAGGACTAGAAACTGAGTTCATTTTATTCAGACACCCACACTCTCAATCTCTACACTTGAAAGTATTGTTTACTCAAGAACTAGTGAAGCAATACTAAATTATGTATAAGACTCCTAAAAGTCTTTTATTCTTCTTCAAAGATCTTAAGGTTGTTTTACATTTTTTCGCACCCCAAAAAAGTAACTTATTGACCATTTCCATATCTTTTTTGGAGAAATGTCCAATCAAATCCTTTGCTCATATTTTAATTCAGTCATCTTTTTGTTACTAGGTTGTAAGAGTATTTTATATATTCTGGAGACCAGTCCCTTATCAGATATATAATTTGCAAACATTTTCTCCTATTCATGGGGTTGTGGTTTCACTTTCTTTAAGGTATCATTTGCAGCACAAAAGTTTTTAATTGTGAAGTAGTCCCAACTTACCCGTTTTCTTTTGTCACTTGTACTTTTAGTGTATCTAATAATGATTGCTTAACCCAAGGTCAAGAAGATTTACTCATAAGATTTTTATAGTTTTGGCTGTAATATTTAGATTTAAGATTCATTTTGAGTTAATTTTTTACGTGGTGTGAGGTCTGTGTCCAAATTAATTCTTTTGTATGAGGGTGTTTAATTGTCCCAGCACCATTCTTTGGAAAGTCTATTCTTTCCCCCCATTTAATTGTCTTGACACCCTTTTCAAAAATCAATTGGCCATAAATGTATTCATTTATTTCTAAACTCTTGATTCCATTTCATTAAACCATATGTTTATTCTTATGACAGCAACACACTGTCTTGATGACTGCTTCTTTGTAAAATCTTTTGAAATTGGGAAGTGTAAACCCTCCAAACCTGTGCTTTATAAAGATTGTTTTAGATATTCTGGGTCCTTTGCAATGAATTTTAGGATCAGCTTGTCAATTTCTGCAACAAAACAACAACAAAAAGCCAGCTGGCATTTTGATAAAGATTGTATTGAAGCTGCAGCTCAATTTTGAGAGTACTGCCATCCTAATACTATTAAGTCTTCTGGTCCAAGAACATGAAATATCTTTCCACTTATTTCTCTTTGTTAATTTCTTTCAAAATTATTTTATAGCTTTTGTGTACAAGCCTCGTATATCTTTTGTTAAATTTATACCTAAATATTGTATTCTTTGTAACTGTTATTTTAAATAGAATGGTCATCTTAATTTCATTTTGGGAATGCCCACTGCTAGCATATAAAAATACAATTGATTTCTATATATTGATCTTGTATCCTGCAACCTTTCTAAACTTGATAATTAATTCTAACAGTTTTTTAGTAAGCCCCTTAGGATTTTCTCTATTGAAGATTATGTTATCCGCAAACAGCCATAGTTTTACTTCTTCATTTCCAATTTAGATGCTTTTAATTTTATCTTTCTGCCTAATTGTCCTGGCTAGAACCTTCAGTACATGGTTGAATGAAAGTGTCAAAAGAAGACCTTCTTGTGTTGTTCTTGATCTTAGGGGCAAAGCTTTAAATCTTTAACCGTTATGTATGATATTAACTGTCGGTTTTTCATAAATGTCCTTTGTCTATTTGGAAAATTCCCTTTTCTCTTTATTCAGTGTTTTTATAATGTAAGAATGTTAAACTTTGCTTTATCCTTCATCTACTGATAATCACACGGTTTTTGGCCTCTATTCAACTTGTTATACTGTGATTTTTTAATAAGAAATGAGCCAGGCATAGTAATGCATGTCTGTAGTTCCAGCTACTTGGAGGCAGAGGTAGGAGGATCCCTTGAACCCAGGAGTTCTAATCCAGCCTGGTAAATATAGTGAGAACTTACCTCCAAAAAGCTTTTTTTGATAAAATAAATAAATTGAATTAAATATATCTTTGATCTTCATCCAGTTTCTCTGCACACAGCTTCCAAACCCTTGGAATCTGCAAAGTAATGAGTATCTTTCTGTATGCTAATGAGATGACTAATGGGGACCCCTGGGTAGACTCAGGATAAGCCAGAGGGGACTAACCTTGTTATTAGAGGTTTAGAACTTTCAGCATCACCCCCTGACCTCTGGGAAGGGAAGAGGAGTTGAAGGTTGAGTTGATCACCAATAACCAATGCTTTAATAAACCAGGCCTACATAATGAAGACTTAATAAAAAAGAAAAAAGGACAGGGTTCGGAGAGGCTTCAGGTTGCTGACCATGTGGAGGTACTAGTAGGGTGGTGCATCCAGAGGAAGCATGGAAGCCCCACATCCTTTTCCCCATTCTTTGCCCTATGCATCTTTTCTATCTTACTATTGATCTGTAACCTTTGTAATATCCTTTACGATGGAATAACTACCAGTAAACATAGTTTCCCTGAGTTCTGTGAGCCCTCCTAGCAAATTATCAAACCTGAGGAG
This sequence comes from Rhinopithecus bieti, assembly GCF_001698545.2. Classification (NCBI taxonomy): domain Eukaryota; kingdom Metazoa; phylum Chordata; class Mammalia; order Primates; family Cercopithecidae; genus Rhinopithecus; species Rhinopithecus bieti. The sequence goes on from NW_016816734.1 coordinate 125,060, forward strand.
GAGTAGAGGAGCTTGTGGGAAACCCAATTATATATATAGCTGGTTGGTCAAAAGCACAGGTCACAACCTTGGACTTGCAATTGGTGTCTGAAGAGGAGGCAGCCTTGTGGTACTGCATTCTCAACCTATGGAATCTCATGTTATCTCTGGGAAAATAGTATCAGAATTTAAATGAATTTTAGGATACCTACCTGGTGTCTACAGAATTATTTGGCATAGGGAAAGAGAAAACATTCATCTGGTCACAGAAGTATTAATAATAGAGTAGGAATATAAACAGTTATAATAGGAAAACTATATCAATAGTACATATAGTTCTCTTCCTATACACTCATGGTATACTTCCATCAATTAATTTTTGAATGTTAAAGCAACCTTGTATTGCTCAGCTAAATCACACTTGGTCAGGTATATAATCCTTTTTATATTCGATGCATTAGGTTTGCTACTATTTTATTGTGGATTTTGTGTTAACATTCACTGGAGATGTTGGTGTGTAGGTTTGTTTTGATGTCATTGCCTGGATATCAACATAATGGTGGACTTGTAGAATTCATTGGGAAGGGCTTCCTATGTTTTAGAATGAAATGGGATTTTTTTTCTGTTTTTTGAAAGAGTTTGTGAAGAATTGGTATCCATTCTTCTTTAGTAGAATTTACCAGTGGACCTATCTGGGCTAACATGTCTTGCAACTATATTGACCCTTTTATCATTAGAAAATATCTTTATTTTATCTCTAGTAACTCATTTTCTTGTAAAGTCTATTTCGTTGATATTAATGTAGTCCTGTTCTTTTATGGGTGTTGTTTGAATCATGTATCTTTTTCCATTTTTTTCTTTTTGCTATACTTTTTAAGCAAAAGTGCATCTTCTGTAGACAGCACATGGTTGGATCTTGTTCTTTGTCCAACCTGACAATCTCTGCCTTTTGAATAGATTGCTTAATTCAGCCAGGCACAGTGGCTCATGCCTGTAATCCCAACACCTTGGGAGGCTGAGTCAGGAGGATCACTTTAGGCCAGGATTTCTAGACTAGCCTAGGAAACACAGCAAGACCCCACCTCTACAAAGAAAGAAAATAACTTTAAAAATAAAACAAAAAAAGATGGTTTAATTCATTTACATTTAATTTTGTTATTGATAATATTGTTACATGTGATCACTAATAATAATGTTATTATTGATATCATTGTATTTATACCTGCCATCTTGCTTTTTGTTTTCTACACATTTCCTATCCTTTTCCCTCTATTTTTCTTGTATTGACTTTTTTCATAGCAAGTGACTATCTTCTATTAGTATCATTTTGATTTCTTTGTTTTTACTTTTTTAGTTATTTTCTTAGTGATTAATTTAGGGTTTACCATATACATCTTAACTTGTTAAAATTTACTTAAGACTTATACTGACATAGTTCCAGGAAACATAAAAACATTACTGCTACATAGTTCCACTCCCTGTCCTGCCTTGTTTGTGCTATTATTGATACCTATGTTTTGTCTATAAATGTTGCAAAACAAACAATACTTTGTTGTCATTATTACTTTTTATAATCCTGTATCTTTTAAAGAGGTTGGGAAAAGAAAAGAGAGCAAATATGTATTTGTAGAATTTGCTGTGTTAATCTGATTTACCCTTTTTGGTTCTCTACATCTCTTCCTGTGAATATGAATTACCATCTGGTATCACTTGCTTATTCACAGCTTTGTCCTCATCCATTTTCTTTGTTCTAGTGTTGTCAAAAATAGTATGTTTGTACTTTATAGGTTCAACAATATAAGGAAATATGCAGTTATAGTGTCTTTCATAATAACCTACATTTTCTCTTTATCTTTGGCTTTCAGTATTTTGAGTATAGTATGTCTGAGTATAGATCACGTTGTATTTATCTTCTTGGAGTTTGTTGGACTTTCTGCATTATAGATCAATGTTTTCACCAAACTTGGACTTCTAACATTATTTCTATTTTTTTTTCTTTCTTTCTGAGACAACGTTTTGCTCTGTTGCCCAGGCTGGCGTGCAGTGGCATGATCTCAGCTCACTGTAACCTCTGCCTCCTGGGTTCAACCGATTCTCCTGCCTCAACCTCCCGAGTAGCTGGGACTACAGGCATGTGCCACAATGCCTGGCTAATTTTTGAACTTTTGGTAGAGACGGGGTTTCACTATGTTGGCCAGGCTGGTCTCGAACTCCTGACCTCGTGATCCGCCTGCCTCATCCTCCCAAAGTGCTGGGATTACAGTCGTGAGCCACCACACCCAGCCTAAATTATTATTTCTTTTGTCCCTTTTTGTCTGTCTTCACCAGTGGTACTCGTGTTGCTCATATTTTGTGCACTTAATGGTGCTCCACATTTCTCTTAGGGTTTGTTGATTCTTCATTTTTTTGTCCTATTTCTCACATTGCAGAATCTCTATTTATCTATTTTCAAGTTTGCTGATACTTTATTCTGCAAGTTGAAATTGACTACTGAATGCCTCTAGTGAATTTTTATTCATTATACTTTCAACTCCAGAATTTTCAATTGTTTCTTTTTTATAATTTCTATCTCTTTATTTTGTCTCCTGTATTTGATGAGACATTGTCATTGTATCCTTCTTTAATTCTTTAACTATGCTTTCCTTTAGTTTTCTGGACATATTGATAATAGCTGCTTTGACGTCTTTGTCTGCTAAATCCACCATCTGTGCCTCTTCAAAGGCAGTTCCTATTATCTGCTTTTTTATTTCCTTTGTATAGCTCATATGTTTCTGTTTGCATGTCTTATATTTTTTTTTTTGTTAAAAATTGGAAATTTTAGAAAACATATTATAGCAACTCTAGTTACCAAATCCTCAGTGATTATTGTTTGCTTGGTTATTGATTTGTTTAGTAATGATGGAACTAGTTATGCAAAGTCCATTTCCCCTGCAGTGTGCAGCCACGGATGTCCCTAGTCAGTTTTTCTCTGTTTTGACTGACTACTTACAGGTCATCTCTCGATTGACATAAGCTGCTTATTGGTCAAAAGTTCTGCTTAAGCCTACCTACTCAGTTAGATTTTTATTCCTTACCATTTGATGTGTATGTGGCCTAATGACTTCTATCATAGTTCGAGGAGTTTATATTGTTGGCCCCCCACATTCAGCCAAGGATTAATAGTTGGGAAACTCCCTGTTTAGTGACTCCTGAGAGAGTAAAGCCTTGGGTATTGTATTAATCAGGGTTTTGCAGAGAAACAGAACTAATAAAATATATGTATATATAGAAATATTTATTTTAAGGAATAGGCTTACATGTTGGTTGGGTCTGGCAAGTCCGAAATCTACAAGGGAAGCTGGAGTCCCAGGGAAAAGTTGACATTGTTGCTTGAATCTGAAGGCAATTTAGAGCAGAATTCTCTTTTCCTGTGGGAGCCTCAGCCTTTTCTCTGTTAAGGCCTTCAACTGATTCAATGAAGTCCACCCACATCATGAAGATTAATCTGCTTTACTCAAAGTCTACTGATGTAAATCTAAATCTCATCTAAAAATTACCTTCACGGCAATGTTTAGATCAGTGTTTGATAAATATCTGGGGACTGTGGCCTACCCAAAGTTGGCACATAAAATTAACCATCACAGACATGGCACATAGTCTTTTACATTGCCAGGGATGAGTAGAAATACAGTTTTAAGCCTGACTTCCTAGGAGTTGACCCTAAATATAAGTAGCTTCTTTTTCAGTCAATGTTTGGTCAAAGGTTGTATTTAACCCGCGCGTGGCAGTGAAGCTTCTGCCTTGTGTTGACTGCTATGTGCTCCTTGGGGAATGTTTTTAAGTCTACCACACATTCTGCTGTGAGTGTTCCCAACTGGGCGCAGCCTAGCCATGCACAGAGCCTTCCTAATCCCTAATTGACTGAGATCTTTAAAAGGTTCTTCTTGGTTGTTTCTTTCCTTATTTTGTTTTTTAAATAATCTTCTACCCTGCCATTTTGCCTGTATCATGGAACTGCCACTCTCCTCTTTACTGTTCTCTATCAAGGTTGGGCATGGGCTCTCCACTTTCTGTTCCACATAAAGTCCCCTTAGGCAGAGCTGTGGAGTAATTTGTATTTATGGCCTGCCTTTACCCTGGGGAGAATCCCTGTGCCACTGCCTCAGAGCCTGGAGCAGAACTGCTTTTCCCAGAGTGACACAATCCATCACTATGAGTGAGCATGGAGAGGTGCAAAAAAACTCTGGTCTCCTTGGCTTGTCCCTCCTAGTACGGAGCCCCTTTGCTACAAATGAGCTCTGCCTGCTGCCTGGACTAGAGCTTCTGCCCTGTAAGTGGGAGCTTCTGCTACATAAGGCTTGGGGAATGGAGGGTAAAGACAGAAATGCCAGCAGCCTGCCCCTCCCTGGATGAAACTGTGGCCCCAGATTAAGTGCTGGTGAGAAAGAGCCCCATTGCTTCAGTCACACACACCTGCAGTAAAACTGCTGGAACTTGGTAAAACAAGAGTGCCCAGGTAAAACTGCTGGAACTTGGAGCTGAGGAGAAGAGAGAGGAAAGATTGCAGTTCATGATTCTGATGCCACAAACTCTGTGTTCTTAAGGAGATTTGTAGATTTTCTTGAATGAATGTATTTAATACAATTTCCAGATACTTTAAATGATAGTGTTTTATAATTTTCACCTCATGGTTGTTTCAATGGGGAAACCATCCACCAAGGACCTTATTCATCATTTCTGAAGTCCCTCTATTATTTCACAGAGCCGAGCTTTTTCTTGCTTTGAGTCCTTTCCCATGTTATTCCCTCTGCCTGGAACCTACATCACCTGACCATTCACAACCTGAACTCCTGCCCATTATTCAGGTATTTGATTGAAAGTATATTCCTTAGGAACACCCTTGCTAATCCAACGTCCAATACATTCCAATCTGGATGAAATCATCTTGCTATAACAACATCCTGAACTCTCATGACATCTGATACTTTCTTTCATAGTACATATTGCAATTGTAGTTGTAACAGGTTATTAAAGGGGATTTTTCCTATTTCTGGCATTTGTAACTAAAGCTCCAGTGTTGAAAACAATAGGCACCAAGTACACCCACATTCTTCAGAGACAGCCCATAGGATTTACCAGTAGCAGAATCAGCCCTACTGTAATCACTTGGATTCAAGCCCATGTGACAGATAGTAATTTCTAAGAGGAGTTATTGGAAGTTATAGAGAGTTTTGAGAGAGGTATCCTCTTCCCCAAAGCCAAGACATATGTGTGTTACTCATGGGTGGAGTAGACACTGCAAAAGGTAGCCAGATTTGAGGAACTTGACTGAATCCTGCAAAGAGAGTGGCCTCAGAGGTGAGGGGAGCTTTGTAGCAGACGATTAACAGGCACACGATTGGAGGTAGAAGCAGGAGCTGAAGTGGAGCTACCAAGCATAGCACTAATTGATTAAAAAAACTTTTGCCTCTTTTCTGTATTTCTCCTTCCTTACATTCTCCCAAACCCACACTCTACAGATAGGGCCCAAAGCGGCAAAGTGAATCAGGACAAAAGGAATGAAAAAGACCATGTCTCCCTCCCCAGTGCCATGCCCCTCTCATCAAAAATCAGGCCAGAACTGGGAGAGGGAAAAAAACGTGGATCAGACAAGAGAATTAACTTCTCAAATGACCTGGATTGGAGTTTTTATGCCAGATAATAACTGGGAAGTTACTGAAGCTCCCCTAAAGGTCATTAAGGAGAAAGAATCACCAAATGTACAGAAAGGCACGGACTAGAGAAAAGCACAACTATTTCATGCTTGCATCCCACCATATTCATGCAGCTTAATTAGCTGATGTGATAATTCTGTAGTTTTATAAAATTCTTAGTGTGTTTATTTGCTTAACGTTACATCTTCCAGTAGACCATAAGTTCCATGGAGGCAGAGGTTACATCTCCAGCACCAGCCCAGCTCTGACACATAGTGGGCCTGTAATTAATATTTATTGAATAAATAAATGAATATATGCAGAAGTGAATGCTTTCATTTAAAATTTTCAGCTGTTCAGAATAATAGACAAAATGTGCTTTGTGGTATCCACATATAAAATATATAAATATCAGACTAGTCAATTAAAAAATGAGAATCTGAGGGGTAAAAAGAAATTTGGAGAAATAAAAGAAAGAGCCTCTGCTAAGAGGAATACTTTCCTTTGGAAATGTTATTTTAAGTATAAACTTGGTATTCTTTGGACAGGGAAGCTTGTGGAGAAACAGTAAAGGATCAGTCTGCTGGAAAAACAGCCTCCATTAAAGTAGCTATTGCTTGTTCCAGAGAAAAGGCAGACAGGTGGGAGGTAGAGAAGTTCTTTGTCCTGTACTTTTCTCTTCTTCTTATAATGTCTCTTAAGGTAATATTTCATCCAGAGTGATCGCAGTCCCTGAAATTTCAAGAACAGGCAGGTCTTCTTTTACAAGCAACAGTAAAAAAGTTTTGAGCAGCTAAGCATGTTACCAGGGAATTAATAATAAATCTGTACAGATTGATATTCCCCTGAGATAAAAGGAAAGAGAAAATATTAAAAAACTGATGCTTCTGGCAAATGAAAAACTAATGGAGTGTGTATCTCTCAGTGGAGAGGAAGAACGCAGCATTTGCTTTTATTCCCAAGACTAAAGCCTGCCATGCCGGGTAATGATCAGATCTCTTCTCACGTATGCTATGCTCTCAATACCACTGACAAAAACTAAATAGCATGGTGCCAAGACCCAGTAGGCTTCGGCTGGAATGCCAGTTCTACCACTAATTAGCTGTGTGACCTCAGACAAGTAACTTCATGTCCCTGAGCCTCAGTCTTTGCAACAGGAAACAAAGATAACACCTGCTTCATAATGTTTTCAGAATTAAGCAGGAGTACGTGCACATTGGCTAGTATCTAGTAAGGACTCAGTAAGCTTCTGATTCTTTCCCATAATATGGTACATTTTCTAGGTCATTTAATCTTTATGTTAAAAAATTCCTTTACTCCACATAAACTGTCAACTCTTTACCTACTAGCTCACATGCTACTCTATTTTAATAACAAGTCAAGGTCCATAACCTCAGGAAATTGTTCTTATCCAATTTTATAGACATCAGTTTCCTGAAAATGTTAATCATGCTTCTTTGGATTTTATCTCCTTCCACCAGCACTTCCATCCCCATCCTTATTAGTCACCAGTAGATTATAAGAGCAGGGAAGCCAAGTTCTATACGTTTTTTTCACTGTTGTAACATCAGCATGTAACATAGAATCTAGCACTCTGTAAGTAATCATGACATATCTATTACATGAATGGAGGAATATAAGATATATTCATCAAAACAAGCTGACTGCTGTATCAAACAACCTCAATATCTCAATGTCTTAAATCAAAGAACACTTATTTTGTACTTAGCCACAGTTGAACGTGAGTCAGCAGGGGGCTGTAATCTGCACAACCATTCAGACACTGAGATCTTTTCATTTAATGATCCCACTCCCTCCACAGCCTCAAAGTCTTCCTCTAAATCCTCTGCATCCAACCAGCAATTAAAAGAAGAGCAATGCCAGACGTGGTGGCTCACGCCTATAATCCTAACACTTTGGAAGTCCAATGCAGGCAGATCACCTGAGGTCAGCAGTTAAAGACCAGCCTGGCCAACATGGTGAAATCCTGTCTCTACTAAAAATTAAAAAAAATTAAAAATAGCCAGACATGGTGGCAGGCATCTGTAATCCCAGCTACTTGGGAGGCTGAGGCAGGAGAGTCACTTGAACTTAGGAGGTGAAGGTTGCAGTGAGTCAAGATCATGCCACTGCCCTCCAGCCTGGGCAACAGAGTAAGACTCTGTCAAAAAAAAAAAAAAAAAAAATAATAAAAAAAAAAAAAAAAAAAAAAAAAAAGAAGAAGAAGAAGAAGAGTAAGTCAATGAGAAGGACTTACAGGGAGATTTTAGGAGCCAGGCCTGCAAATGATATCCATCACTTCCCCCTCCCATTCCATTGGCCAGAACTCAGGCCTATGTGCCCACCTATCTTTAGAGGAGCCTGAAAAACGTAATACAACTGTGTCCCCAAAAAGAAGAAGAAATTGGTTAATGGAACCCTAGCCAGATTCTCTAACTTAATAGGCAGTCCATGTCTGTTGAGTGACTAAGTGATGAGCATTAGGAACTGGACAGACAGTTGTATCCAACAATAATAGTGAAGGTTAGGGAACAGGAATCTAGGAGTCAGAAAAATATGAAAATAAAGGGAAGGAACAGGTAAGGAAAAATCAAGATCCAAAATAAGAGACCAGGACTGAAAATCAAGGCAAAAGTTCTACAACTCCAGAGACACTGGCCAATATCATAGATCAACATTATCAAATATTTGCACCAAGCCAATAGCAACAAAAGTAGCTGCTCAAGTTATGCCTGTTTCGAGTCCAAACTATTTTGGAAACTGAAGCAGGGTAGGCTTCACGTAAGATGAATGTGTTTAAGTATGCAGAAGTATAAATTCAGAGGCAGAGACAGTCAACAATTTAAACAACCAAAGCCATAAAACAGCTTACATGAAAGCTACTCTTGGCTATTACTCACTGAACATGATTGGAAAAAAATTGGCTCTTCCATAACCTCAGGCGTCTTCATTCTTTGTTCCTTACTGGTGTACTTTCAGACCAAGGGGCAGATTCTAGAAAGGTCATGCTTTGCTGGAAGGAATAGGCCTCATTCTGAAAGACAGGCACAAGATTCCCTGTAATACATAAGAGACACAACCTGCATCTGCAACCCTCACCTTGGCAACTGGCACCTTTGCCTGAACAAGAACAAGGTGCAGCACTATCCATCCAATTACCCTGCAGCACTGCCCTTGACAGGCCAGTGACAAGACTATTCTCCCATCTCACTTGTAGGTTTCCCTTTTCAGCACATTTTCCCCCTGCTAGGCATCGTAATTAGTGCTTCTTTGTGGGCTTAATTGTACATTTGTTTTGATTAATTAGCCTCAGAGCTGACTTGGCAGTTATTGAGACATTGGAAAGGGTTCTGGATTTATTTAGTGTTCATACCCCTGCACCCTCTGAGACTCCTCTTTCTGTCAGCAGCAAAACTTTAAGTTCAAAACTGTCTGTGTTAGAAAATGTTTTATGTGTCCAATTAACTATTTGTCATGTTGAGGTAAGTACAAAGATAAAATCTCACCATCTTGCGTAAAGTGATGGATGTGTATCTTTTTATAGTGCCATGGACCAGGAAACTCACGAATCAATTTCTATACTCTGAAACAATGACAAAATTGTCTAATATATTAATTTGTGCTGTGACACATTACTCATGATGTAACCTTCCAAATGGCTTCCCAAAATCTTAACTTCCCTCCACCCCCACCCTCTGCCCCTGAAAGTTTTCTTAAATCTCTACCTCCAGGATTCAATGCAAAAACTGAAGCTGGTAATATTTAGCCCAGCAAAGTAGAGCCAAGCATCACAGTAAGGTTTATGGAGAATCCAATCAAGAGATTGAAGATCTGGGTTTGGATTGTATCCTTGTCACTAAGTAGCTGAATAGGACTCCCAGACATCCAACTATAAGGAGTTTAAAGTAGGCAATGTATTAGCTCCTATAACTAAAAGGTCCAGGGACTGGTCTGCAGACACAGCCTAATGAAGGGGACCCAACCATGTTGCCAAGGCTCTGTGTTTCTCCCTCCTGTGCTTGGACACTCTTTACTTTTTATATTGGCTTTTCTCTTCAGATAGTTTGTTCAAGACAGCTAGAGCAGACAGCCAAAGGCAGCCCTAAGTACACATGGGTCTTGCAACTCTCTGTCTCATTAAAAGAGACTGCCCCTCTCTCTCTCTCTCTCTGAATACTCACAAACAAAATTTTACATTAGTTTCTGATTTCTCACTTGAACCATGGGCCCAATGCTGAGCCAATCACTGTAGCAAAGGGATAAAATAATGTTATTCATGTGAGCCATGTAGACTGCAAATTATACCCCTCTCTATGGGAAGAAAGAAGGAAGGAGGAGAAGACAGTGATAGACTTATCATAACATTTTGGAAATGTCGTCCAAAAAATGAAAGATCAGGTGCTATTACCAGACGCAAAGGACAGAAAGGATAAACAAACAAGAACACCAGAAATTTGCTACTTAATTATTTACACCAATCACTTATTCCATCTGAAAAATAAGCGTAAGAATAACACTATTGACTTTACATGGAAGTGCAAAGATAAAGCACAAAAAGTGCTTCCAAAAAAGGCCTTTGGGGAGAAATTTGTTAGATACTTTACAAAATAAATTACATTGCTTGTACATTGCTATTGAAAGTATAAATTTGCATGATGACTTCGGAAAACAATTTGACATTGTCTTGTAAAGCTACATATTATAAACTCTAAAGCCTGGGAATTTATTTCCCAAGTGGCTGAGACAGGGATGATCATCAAACATTTTATCTGCTCCCTACAGTTCTTACTTCCCTTGAGTTATGTTTGGCCACTGGGCTACTTCAGGTAAAGGAAATGTGGATAGAAGTTCTATTAGTCAGTGTTTGCCAGAGAAACAACCAATAGGAAATGTGTGTGTGTGTGTGTGTGTCTTCCTAGATATTATATTAGCCCACATGATTATGGGGGCTACATCCAACAATCTGCCCTCTGCAAGCTGGAGATCCAGGAAAGTAGGTAGTATAATTCAAAGACAGCTAGAGATCTGCTGGTATAGATTTTAGTCCAGATCTGAAGGCCTGAGGCTGGGAGCACTGAGGGCAGGAGAAGACCAATGTCCCAGCTGTAGCAGTCAGGCAGAGTTATTTCAGTCTTCCTCCACCTTTTCTTCTACTCAAACCTTCGACAGATTGGAGGATGTCCACACACACTGAGGAGAGCCACCTGCTTAACTCAGTCTGCCAATGCAAATGCTAATCCCTTCTGAAGAAAACACCTTCACAGACATACCCGGAAGGAATGTTTAGTCAGATGTCTGGGCATCCCATCACCCAATCAAGTTAAGACATAAAACTAACCATTACAAAAGTCATCTGTCACTCTCAGATGAAGCACTGAAAGGCCCTCTGCAGTTCTATCACATCCCTCTTCCCCCGCCAAGGAGCCAAAGGAGGTCTCACATTCCTGATAGCACAGTCTCTGTCAGCCTTCATCCCTGAAAGTCCCCCATTAAGGAATAAGCTTTATTGTGTTAAGCCATGTAAGGATCGGAGTTAATTTGTTATCTCAGCATAATGGTTTATATGTCTGATAAAATCCTCAAGAGAACTTCTGCACATGTGCAAGATGACCACAGTAACATTGTCAGTAATGGTAAAAATGCTCAGGCAACCCAAATGCTCATTGGCAAATACAACGAATAAAAAAAGAATCATGATGTATTTATGCAGTGAAATACTGTGTAGTGGTAAAATATATTACTATAAGCAACACTATGTATGAATCTGAACTTAATATCAAGTAAAAAAAAAAGTCAGTCACAGGAAACTACATATAGTTTGATGCCCTTTTCAAAGGTTTAATAACAAGCAAGGAAAATATATTATTTAGGTATACAGATAGCAAAAATTAGAATTAACCCAATTTTATGTAACTAAGGTCCAAATAAAGAGATATGTATTAATAATAATAACAATAGAAATACTAGTGATAGCAATTGCAAGTTTAGAAATACTGAAACACTTTAGGCAAAGAGACTAAAACTGGAACTGGTAAAAAAAACTTAAACTGTTAATATCACAAACTTAAAAATATAGATTTAGTTTATTTTTATTTACTCTGTCATTGGCATGTAGCATCCTATCCAGCTTCCAGCTTGCATCTTCAGTAAATGTGTATAAACGTCATAGAATGGGGTTCGGTTTGGTTTGGTTTGATTTGATTTGATTTTAGGAGGATGGAGAGGACATCTAAAGAATGCTATTGGAAAAGACAGTCTCAACGAGGAAACTAATTCCAGTTGCTTTCAGTTTTCTAATTTTTATGAAGAAGGAACAGTCATTAGCAAAACTGGGAAGTCATTGAACTCTGCTTTTGGCTAACATATCTCCTAAGTTTGAGCCCTTGTTCCCTTATATTGAGCCCTTCAGCCCCTTACTTTAAGGCACCCTTATCTTCATATTCTCTCCAGTCTCCTACCTGCTGAAACATAGTTTCAACAACAAACCTGACCTCTTTCTCTGTAATGTATTCCTCTTTTCTCCACTTTCTAAAAACTATCTCAAGGCAGTCTCAACAACAAATATGGCTTTGAAAGCTACTATAAGCTGATAACCCCCCAAATTTACACATTTCTCTCCTGAGCAACAGAATGGTAATGATAATGTCTCATTTGTCATCTCCACTTGGGTGTCTGACAGACACCTTCAGTACAAAACGCACAACAGTCACTTCTTAACTTCCCCTCAAAATTTGTTCTTCCTCTACTTCCCCTTCCCCTTTTTAAAATCTCATACGTTATTTCAAAACCCCTTTTTGTGTAGTAGGTAACCACTAGTTACCCAGTTTCCAGAACCATGGATCTGGAGTTCATCTTAGACAATTTCCTGTCTTTAGATGCCTGAGAGAATGTTTCCTATGGGATTCCAACAGCAGTGATCAGGGCAAAAATGAATGGCTAGAGAGGAAGACATAAAGACTGGTTTTGAAGACGTATGAATTACTCCCAGGAATCTCCATAAGTAACTGAGGGGGTACTAAAGAAGGTAGGATATGTGATATCAAGAACAACTATGAACCAGAGGAATTTAAGTTACTCCATTTTACCCATAAGCTAATAAAACCTAGACATTTCCAAATTGTTTGTTGTCTATGTCTGTTTCTTCCACTATATTATAAATCTCTGGAGTTTATGAGCTGTATTTTATTAATCTTTGATTTCTCGGTGCCTATCATGGTACCCAACATATTGTAGATACTTAATGCTATTTAATATTTAAATGAGTAAATTCATATAAAAGGTAACTTTTCCAGAGCCATTTACTTTTTTGTGATTGAGGCAATTTAGTGGCAGAATGAGCCTTCCTCTGAGTCCCTGATCAGCGAAGGAGTCATTGCTCCATTATCCTTCACATCAGGCCATTCCCAGGGAGAGATACGCTTCAGGCCAGGGCTTCTGGATTGCTTGTCAGCAAGTCATCTTGCTCTGTACATAACATGTTTTCTTGTTTTCTAGCTCCACATAAGTAAACAAACAGCAGAAGAAAAAAGGGGAGAGGCAAAAGATCAGGAACAAATAGATTGCTATGTTTTGGAAACACTTGCCTCAAAGGATTTGGCAGCATTACTCATAATAATTTTGTCTTTGTTTTTTTGAAGCATCAACAAATAATATCATAAAAGCAGCATGATGTTTTCAAAGAATCCAAATGAGATGAAATAAAATGATATTATTTCCACTAGCATAAATACTTACCAATCTGGTTAAACTTTATAGAAGTCATGATAAAAGGACGCCTGGCTATGGCCAAAGGAGCACTGTTCACTGTATATTTGTTATAAGCTATCCACTGTAAACTGACTATTTTCTTCCTTGCATAATTTTAGTGTTTTTTAGAGTATGTTTCTTTATTTACCTTTTGGGATTCCACATTTTTGTCAGGTCATTTCCCTTATGTTATAAGAACTAATGTCAGATGTTCATGATGGTGGCATTTGTAAAGCCACCCAATGGAATATAATGAGGCCTGCAGTCAATGAATAAATGATGTTGGCCTGAAAAGAATAGTGAAAACACAACTTATACCCACAAGTAACTACTGACTATGAACTGCTCTGCAAAATATCATGAAAAGAACACTGTGTCCATGACAACCCAGCAGTGGGGCTCTGATGGTGTTTTGTTGTTTTTTTTGGTTTTTTGCATCTTGGGAGGGGAGTGAGTGTGCATTCACATGCTTACCAGAGTTAATAATAACTTCTAAATCTGGCATTTCCTGATAATACTACAAGCTTATAAAACAGCTTTCATCCAAGAACCTTTAAAAGGCCTAAAATCAAGCTAGTACTATCAGCATTTGAAAGATAAAGAAGCCCCAAAAGATTACGCAGTTTGCCCAAGGTCAGTCTGAAAACTTGCTAAAGCAAAATACAATTCAAGGTAACCAACTCCCAGTCTGTTGTTCTAATTATTAGACAATCCTCTCCTGTGTCAGGCTTGAAGCTTTGCCTTCGATTCTCAAAACCTTCAATGGATCGCTGAAGTCCAGGGAATGTTCCCAAAGGGCAGCTGTGGTTAATTGAACATCTTGCAACTTGCAGAAATCTGTTATTACTCTCATTAATTAGTTTAAAGCATTTCTAACAAAACAAATTCTCAAAACACGTGAAAATTAAGGATTTCCCTTTTGTTTTATAATCGCACAAATGAAGATGTTAGAAACAAATTATAATTGAAATGAATGTACCACATTTTCGTTTATAACTCAATAGAAAATAAAGCCTTAATTATACTATGTTAGGGTAGCAACAAAAAGGTTGGACGTGTAAAGTCCTTCCACGAACACTCTCTTTGTGGTGCAGACAGCATTCTAAATTAAGTAGCATAAAAACAATAGGAGTTCATTGTCTAAAACAGCAAAACACTGTAAGATACTAAGCAATAATGTCTAAGGCACTTTCTCTTTCATCTTTGTGCTAGTATACTCACTCTTCTTATAACCCAGGCCATCTTTCCTCTCTCATCTCTCCTTCTTCAACATGTTAACTACCAAAACACAACTCAGATACTGCCCATCTCCTGAATCCTTGCCTGCCTGCTCTTCCCATCCATATTCCGTCCCATCCCCTCAGGCTGTAACCTAGCCCTCCTCCGTACTCCTACAGCCTCCTGACATATCCGTCAACCAGCTATCTTCCTGTGTTTAAATGATCTCTTTTGTACATTAGACTAAGCTCCAAGAAAGCTGGGAAAGTATTTATTTTGTAAAGGTGTGAAAAGATTATTCATAATTTCCTGTGATCTAGCTCAACACATTTAAGAGTTTAGGAGAATTGTCCCAAACTGGAAAAATAGATTTCCCTACTTCAGCTCCAACATGTAAAAAAATAAGAAATTGCCTGATATGGTTGGGCTTTGTGTCCCCACCCAAATCTCATCTTAAATTGCAATCCCCAGGAGTTGAGAGAGGAACCTGGTGAAAGGTGATTGCATCATGGGAGTGGTTTCCCTAGTGCTGTTCTCATGATAGTGAGTGACTTCTCATGAGATCTGATGGTTTTATAAGTGTTTGGCAATTCCTCCACTGCTCTTCTCTCTCTCTCCTGCCCCCATGTAAGACATGCTTTGCTTCCCCTTCACCTACCGCCATGACTGTAAGTTTCCTGACGCCTCTTCAGCCATGAAAAACTGTGAGTCAATTAAACCTCTTTCCTTTATAAATTACCCAGTCTCAGGTACTATCTTTATAGCAGTGTGAAAACGGACTAATACATTGTCATTCTCATCCTAACAACAAGAAGAAAGCTGAATAAAGTGAAAAAATCAGTGGCTTTCCTTGGACACCTCAGAGAACTGAAGTTGTGGGGAAAACAACCATCCCAAAATTTGGGGAAACAGATGAATCCAGACAATCATGTTTAAGATCTGCTTACCTGGAGCAGAAGCTTCTGGAGCTATAAACTAGTAGGAATAGTTAAAAGACAATTTTGATGAATTTCTAGAGGCTGTGAATGGACCAGTGTGAAAATGAGAAACTCCCAGGAGCCTCAGACTTAGGGGTCCCCATACATTCATGGGTTTTATGTCTGGGAACTCTGCCAGGTTCTCATGGTGAAAAGCCAAAGCCAAGAAAGATATTGTGGCTCTGACAGGTGCAAGAGACAAGTAACCAGTACGAAATGCCCAGAGCATTTTCCATTATAAAGCCCACTTTCCAGAAAAAGACCTTACCAGAGTCTTATCCCACATGAAGATGGGTACTTCCGTGATTCCTGTTCTTTCTAGCCTTCTAGTCTCACCCAAAGGGTAAAAATAAAACTAAGAAACACTTGTGAAGGTTATAGTCCAGGCCTACTAAAGGACTGAAATTCAGTCATAAGATTATAGAGTCTTTCTCTTGCCCACACCTTTACCATCACACCAACAGGGTTCTAGTGTAATAGGAATGGGCTATAGCTGAAAGGTCTGCAAAATGCATACTCTATCCAAGGAAGAATTTAGGGAGAGCAAGGACAACAGAAAGAGAAAAACAAGGATGCTCGAAGAATGTGAAGCCTGTGACTCCTACAGCTATAGTAAACATTAAACACAGAACAACTCCTACTCAGATTAATAGGCATATTCACCCTAAAGACGTATTTACCTCAGTCCCTATTACTCAATACATGTTTGACTTTCAAAAAAAAAGTCACGAGCTGCCAAAATGCAGGAAAAACACAATCTGAAAAGACAAAACAAGGGTTAGAACCAGAATCAGATATGACACAGATTTTCGAATGATCAGACAGGGGATTTATAATAATTACAATTGATATATTAAAGATTCCAATGAAAAACAGTGGAAAATATGCAAAAACAACTGGGTATTTGAAGCATAGATTATGGAAACTCTAAGAAAATATCAAAAGACGATCTAAAAATCAAAAACATTAACAAATGAAGAATATCTTTGATGAGGTCGCCAGTAGACTGAACACAGCCAAAGAAAGATTCAATGAGCTTGAAGGTATGTCAATAAAAAGCTTCCCCAACTGAAATGAGAAGACAAAAAATAAATTTTAACAGAAAAACATCTGTGACCCAAACACTTCCCATTAGGCCTCACCACTGGGAATCAGATTTCAACATGAGGTTTAGAAGAGTCAAATATTCCAGCCATAACAGACACCAAATCACACATCCAGGAAGCTTAGAGAACACCAAGCAGGATAAATATCAAAAAAATTTACACTCCAGAAACTTAAACTATAGAAAACAAAAGTCAAAGCCTTGAAAGAAGTCAGAGGGGAAAAAACAAATCTTAACCTATAGAGGATCAAGAATAAGAATTATAATGAACTTCTCATCAGAAACTATGCAAACAAAGGAGAATAAATTAAAATATTTAGTGTTGAAAACAGAAAACCAAAGAAAGTTTTAAAATGGATTTATTAACTTTTATTGAAAAGAGGATATTCTTTTTAATAGCTTTTTTGATATATATAATTGATATATAATATATACTGTACATCTAAAGTACATAACTTAGTAAGTTTTTACATATGTACATACCTATGAAACCATTATCACAGCCAAGATAATGAATATATACATCACCTCCCCTAAGTTTCCTTGGACCATTTTGTGATTCCTCCCTCCCAACCCTCTTTGGGCAACACCTGATCTGTCACTGTGGATTAGTTTGCATTTTCTGTAATTTCATGTAAAGAAATCATACACAATATTATTTTGCATCTCACTTCTTTCAGCATAATAATTTTGAGAATTATTTATGTTGTAGCATGTATCAGTTGTTCATCCCTCTTTATTGCTGAGCATTAAAGGGATTACTTTGTATCTATGTTCCACAATTTATTTATCCATTCACCTATTATTTGGTTATTTCAGTGGTTTCCAGTTTGGGGCTACTACAAATAAAGCAGTTTACAAACATTCATGTAAAAGTCTTTTGTGCACATATATTTTTATTTATCTTGGGTAAATACCTAGTAGTGATATAGTTGCATTATGCAGTATGTAGATGTTTAAGAAACTGCCAAGCTGTTTTACAAATTGGTTATACAATGTGTTGTTCCCGCCAGCAATGAATGAAAGTTGAGTTTCTTCACGTCCTCACCGATACTAGGTATAGTCAGTGTTTTTAATTTTAGCCTTCCTAGTAAATATGTAATGATATTTCATGGTTTTAATGACCATTTCATTAATGACTCATAATGTTGGACATCTTCATGTGTTTGTTTGACATATGTATATCTTTGGTGATGTATATGCTCAAATCCTCTGCCTATTTTTTAACTGAGATGTTCAGATTTTGTTATTGAGTTCAGAGAGTTTGTTATATATTCCTGATTCAAGTTATTTATTAGATGTGTGGTTTGAAAATATTTTCTCCCAGTCTGTGGCTTGTCTTTAAAGGCATTCTTAAGTTTAATAAAAGTCCAATTCATTCATAAGGTTGTTAATGAATTATGCTTTTTGTGGGTGTCATGCCCAAGAAATGTTTGCCTAACCGAAGGTCACAAAAGTTTTCTTCTAAGGTTTTTCCTAGGAGTTCTATAGTTGTAGTTTTATAGTTTTGCATTTAGTTTTATGATATATTTTGAGTTAATTTTTGTATATGATACAAGATATGGTTTGAAGTTTCTTTGTTTTGCACATGCATATCTAGTTCTGCTAGCACCATTTATGGCAAAGGCTATCTTTTCCCTCTTTACACCTTTGTGAAAAATCAACTGTGTGCCATATATGTCTGTTTATTTCTGGACTTTCTATTCTGTTCCACTCGTCTATTTGTCTACTTTTGTACTGATACCACACTCTCTTGATTACTACACCTTGTAAAAGTTCTAAAATCAAGTGACATTAGTCCTTCAACTTTTTTTAATTTTAAACTTATTTTAGCTATTCTAAATCCTTTATATTTCTATATAAATTTTAGAATCATGTTATCAATATCTATCCCAAAAATATATGCTGGGGTTTTATTGGAATTTTATTACATCTATAGATCAATCTGGGGAAAATTTACATATTAATACATAATCTTTGAATCCATGAACACAGTATATTCATTTTTTAGGTTTTTTTTTTTTTTTTTTTTTGTCGAGACGGAGTCTCGCTCTGTCGCCCAGGCTGGAGTGCCTTGGCCGGACCTCAGCTCACTGCAAGCTCCACCTCCCGAGTTTACGCCATTCTCCTGCCTCAGCCTCCCAAGTAGCTGGGACTACAAGCGCCCGCCACCTCGCCCGACTAGTTTTTTGTATTTTGTTTTTAGAGACGGGGTTTCACTGTGTTAGCAAGGATGGTCTCGATCTCCTGACCTCGTGATCCACCCGTCTCGGCCTCCCAAAGTGCTGGGATTACAGGCTTGAGCCACCGCGCCCGGCCTTTTTTTTTTTTTACCAAACCTCACTGTTGCCCAGGCTGGAGTGCAATGATGCAATCTCAGCTCACTGCAACCTTCACCCCCAAGGTTCAAGCAATTCTTGTGCCTCAGCCGCTTGAGTAGCTGGGACTACAGGTGTGTGCCACCATGCCCCGCTAATTTTTGTGTTTTCAGTGGAGGTGAGGTATTACTATGTTGGCCAGGCTGGTCTCAAACTCCTAGCCTCAAGGAGTTCGTCTTGTCTTGGCCACCCAAAGTGCTGGGATTACAAGCATGAACCACTATACCCAGCCATTTGTAAGGTCTTCTTTAATTTCTTTAATTTATAAGTTTTCGTGTATAGCTATTGCATATTTTGATAGATTTATTCCTAAGTATGTTATATTTCTGTTGGTATTATAAATAGTATTGCTTACTTACTTTCAATTTCCAACTGTTTGTTACCAGTATACAAAAACAGAATTCATTTTTGTATATTAATATTTTATCTTGCATCCGTGGCAAACTTATTAGTTTTACTAGCTTTATGTTTTATAAAGATTCCATCAAAATTTTTACATGGATGGTTATGTTATCTCAAAATAGAGTTTTACTTCTTCTTTGTGACTTGAATTGCTTTTTTTCTTTTTTTTTTTTTTTTTTTTTTTCGAAATAGAGTCTTGCTGTGTCGCCCAGGCTGGAGTGCAGTGGTGCAATCTCAGCTCACTGCAAGCTTTGCCTCCCAGGTTAATGCCATTATCCTGCCTCAATCTCCCTTTTTCTTACTTTTATTGCACTGGCTGGAACCTCTACTATAATGTTAAACAGAAGTGGTGAGAGCAGAAATCCTTGTCTTATTTCTGATCTTAGAGAGAAAAGATTCGCCATTATATTTGGTGTTACGTGTAGGTACTTTATAGATGCCCTTTATCAGATTAAGGTGATCCCATTTATTTTTAATTTGCTGAATGTTTTAATTAAGAGTAGATGTTGAATTTTGTCAAATAATTTTTCTGTATATACTGAGATGAATTTACTTTTCAAGTTATTAATATGATAATTTAATTGACTGATTTTAGAATGTTAAAAGATACAATAGTGTTCTGCCTCCCCAGAATTGGGTATTCAATTGACCTTTGAGTTACATTTGCTTTTAAAAAAAAAAAAAAATGTTGATACAAATGTAAATAAAGTAGCCACTGAATGGGCTTGAAGAAAACTGTGACACAGTGACATCATCTAATTACCTAATTCAGATGTTTTTGACTTAAAAGATGTCTTTTTGTGTTTATGGTTAAACCATGGCTGTCTCATTTTTTTTTATTGTGTTTATATGAAAAGGGACAGGAAAGAATGAAATGTCTTACCTTTGTAAAACTTATGCTTCATATCTCCGTATATAGCTCATGCGCTCCAAACTGCTACCTATTCTTTTAAGAACACATGTTGACGTTGTTTGTTGTTTGTCTGAGATGGCAGATAGAAGGCAGTGTCAGCATGCCTCTCCCATTTGGAATGACAGGATAGTGTGCAAAGATTCACACTATGAACTTTTGTTCCAAGAACCACCAGGGGAACTTATCAGGAAAACCAAAAGAACTCACAGATCCTTTGAAAGAAGGAGTAGACCACAGCATACTCCTTGAGACAGGTGAAAAACTGAGTTTGTGGAGTGTGAGAGTGGGAGGGCATGCCTCCAGCTGCACGTCCCCACTGGGGAATCTGAAAATCCAGATCACAGGAGAAGATCTTAACCCTGTCTAAAGCTGGAACAGATTTAGGGAGAGGTGTGAAATATGAAAGTAGAAGCCACGGTGGGAAGAGCCTTGCAGGCATTCCCAGTCTCCAGCATAAGCCCAGGGAAGCCATCTCTGACTATATCTCACAGGGGCCTGCAGGGAAGTCAGTCAGTGAATTCTGGGAGGGGTCACAGGGCAAAAGAAGCTCTCAACTGAATTTTGTGGTATAATATCAAGTGGGCACAAACTCCCTTGAGCAGAATCTAGGCGGTGAGCAGGAAGTGCCACAGATGCCAGGACAGGAGCTAGGCACCTGGCATTGTGGGCAGATGAGTAGGGGTGTGGCCTGAAAGTCGTGCCTGCTTTCTCAGCTGCGAAGCTTATGGCCTGGGATGGGTCTGAGTTCTGAGCACAGGCTGCTTGGATCTAAACCCAGTGCTGTTAGGGAGGCACTGAGGGAATGAGACTGGTCTCATCAGCTGCATGGGAGCTGGGTAAGGCCTAATGCTGCCAGCTATTCCCCCACTTACCTTGCAAACGCTACTGCACAGCAGAGGCAACCATAATCCCCTCTGGAACATTACCTCAGCAGCCTGAGAACCATCCCTTGTACACCACAGTGGCCACAGCAGGCCCTAGCCAAGGAGAATTAGAGCTCAGACCCAACTAACCCTGCCCCTATCTGACGGTATTTCTCTACCCACCCTGGTAGCTTAACACAAAGGACATAAATTTTTGGGAGCTTTATAGCCCATCCACCACCTAAGAAACCAGAATACTTAGGCAGGGTGTCGTGGGTCACACCTGTAATCCTAGCACTTTGGAAGGCTGAGGATGGTGGACCACCTGAGGTCGGGAGTTCGAGACCAGCCTGACCAACGAGAAGAAACTCCGTCTCTACTAAAAGTACTAAATTAGCCGAGCATGGTGGTGCATACCTGTGATCCCATCTACTCGGGAGGCTGAGGCAGGAGAATCACTTGAACCTAGGAGGCAGAGGTTGCAATGAACCAAGATCGTGCCATTGCACTCCAGCCTGGGCAACAAGAGCTAAGCTCTGTCTCAAAAAAAAGAAAAAAAAAGAAGAAGAACAGTCACCTAATGGCACAAAAGCAGCTATATGTTACCCTCACCTTGAAAAATTGAGTAACCTTGACAACTTATTAATAATATTATCCAAAATAGAGAGGTGCTATATATTATATTATGTTATATTATATTATATACAATGTGTAGGGAGTAAATATATATAAATGTAGGGAGATTTTATATATAAATATAAATATACTCCCTACATACATATATATATATATATATATA
>NW_016816734.1:147285-167367 GCF_001698545.2 Rhinopithecus bieti
TATATATATATGTATATATAAACTCCCTTTATTTTTACAACAATCTTATAAGGAAGGCACTACTATTAGCCAAATTTTATAGTGGGGCCACAGAGGTTAAATGACTTACCCCAAATCAAACAACCAGGAAAGCAATACACCAGAATTCAAACCAAAGCCTGGACATGCAGATAGGCACTCAGACTGGGTTTTAGCTCTAGGAACACAGAAGGACACATTCACACACATACGATACAGAAATGGAAAGTGCCTTAGTCCATTTGGGCTGCTATAACAAAATACCATAGACTGGGTAGCTTGGAAACAATAGAAACGTATTTCTCACAGTTCCAGAAGCGGAGAAGTTCAAGATAAAGACACAAGTAGAGTTGGTGTGTGGTGAGGACTCACTTTCTGGTTCACAGACAGTGCCATCTTGCTGTGCCCTCAAATGATGGAAGAGGCAAACCAGCTCTCTGAGGCTCTTTTGTAAGGGCACCAATTTCATTCATTAAAGCTTCATTCTTATGACCGAATCACATCCCAAAAGACCCCCCCAACACCACCACCTTCCAATGCCATCACATTGGTAACTAGGTTTCAACATACAAATTTTGGGGGGACATAAACATTTGGACAATAGCAGAAAGACTCCTCAGCATACATTTCATAATTGTCCCAAAGCTTTTCCCAGCACTGACCCCACTGACTTCAGAACTGTATATTGGCTTACAGTTTTGAAGCTAAATGGGAAAGGAGAAAATACCACCACTAAAAACATTGAAACATAAGAACATCACACACCTCTCTATACATAACATCATACCGTGTGGTAGGCATTGATGGTGGTCTCAGCAGTTCACTTAGAAGTACTTTATTTTTTATTTTGAGCTTCTCAGATCACCACTCACTGAAATTCAGAGTTAACAGAAAGAAAAATATACCAGCCTCCAAGCACATGCACACTCCCGCATGGTCATAGACCACAAGTTTCTCTTATGTTTCCCAAAAAAGGAACAAATTTTTTATTCTCCTTTAGCAACATTCAATTTTTTATATATATAACATATATGAATTATATATATGAATTAGAGTGAAAGCAAATAAATATCTATACAAATAAATGCAAATGCAATTGAAAGACATATATACCCTGTAGGTATCTTTGTAATTGAGGATTCATTTATCCCTAATAATTTAAAAAAAAAAAAAAAAAAAAAAAAAGCTATGAAAATGACCATCCTCTGTAAATGGCAGCTAAATCTAAGTCTGTACCTATTGAGGGCATTTTGTTTTGATGGTGATGGCATCTTCCTCCTTCCTCCACTTCAGGGAGAAGATGAGTATGCCTGTATCCTTTATTATGGGAAGCATGCTTTGTAATGGAGTCATTATCTTGCTGAGGACTGAGTAAGAGAAAATGGTCCTTCTTTTCTGTATTAAAGTGCCTGCTCCTTGACTCAGTTATTAAAATGAGGACGCAAATAGCTCCTTGTTCTAATTTTCCTTATCAGCCTCCACAGGGCCCATTTCAGGCTGTCTGTGAAGTGTTAGAATGCAATTGTGTGCTTGAATAAAACGGAGAAACTGAATTAGAGCCTCTTAAGACCATTATATTGTCTTATTTAGTGATACTGTTTGCCTCACCATTATGAAGCAATGAGCTAAGTGTTCTTCCGGAGTAATAATAATAATATCCACATTTAACCAGCACTTTACACTTGCAAAGCACTTTCACATACTTTATCTCTTGTGAACCATGCAACAATGCGAAGCAGATCAGGTGGGTGTCATGATCACCAATTTACAAAGAGGGGGACTGAATTGTGGTTAAGCTATAGGTTTAAAACTTCAAAGCAGGACATGAAAGCCAATGAACCTGGTATTGGAGAAGATGAAGGAATTTGATAAATGGCAGCGCAGGAAAGACTCTCTGACCTTTCTCTGAAGCAGGTCATAAGACACTCATCTAAGTGGTGCCCTCTCTATACCTGGAGGAAAGGAGCATCCTTATCACAGAAGGCAGAGGATCAGGTGAGAGGAATCTGAACCCACAGGCCTTGCTAGGTTTCCCTAAGTTGCCCCTTTTAGCTCATACTCTTTTCTCCTGTCGTATTTCTCCACTAATTTTCACACTTCATCAAACCTAGTATAAAAATGCTCAGGTTTAACCACTTCTTCAGGTCTTCATTTCCTTTTGAAGGCTCCCATGTCGTGTAAGACTTCTATCAAATAAATTGTATGTTTTTATCTTATTAATCTGTCTTTTGTCATGAAACCTCAGCCAATGAACCTAAGATGGGTAGAGGGAAAAGATATGTTTGCTCTCCTACAACCACCTGACTAACTTCACTGATCAATTTGTATTTTGAGTAAGTATAAGGTTTTCTTCAAGCAGAAGGCACGTATATGACTTTCAGACATTTTATTTTTTGAGCTTCTACTACGTGCCAGCACTCTGCTGGAAACTGGAAATTTAAGATAGAAGTACAAACCCTTGTACTCAGGTTGTTCACAACACAACCCTGGGTGGAAGGAAACTAATCAGGAAAATGTTTGAATTTCCCATTTGGTGATGAAAGATTTCAGTAAATGCCACCCTAAAATATGCTGCCTTGGTTTACAGGTTGAGTATTCCTTATCCAAAATGGTTGGGACCATAAGTGTTTCAAATTTCTGATTCTTTTGGATTTTTGATTATTTGCATTATACCTAACACTTGAGCATCCAAAATCTGAAACTGTAAAATCCAAAATGCTCCAATGATATTTCCTTGGGCATAATGTCCGTGCTCAAAAGTTTTGGATTTTGTAGTAATCAACCAGTACTGATTTCTTCAAGCCGAAGGCACTTGGTGAAAGTAAATGCAGGGAGGAGCTTTCCCTGAACTCTCTCATCTGCCTAAAGACAAATGCTCCAAAAGGAATTCAATAGTCATCAATCCCCTCCCCAGGAATTTCATGAACCAGAGGAGATTAAATTCACAGGAGAGGAAGACTAGAAGTCAACAGCACACCCAAATTTTGTCGAAAGCTATCATCTATTCTTCAAAAAACCCATTCCTCCCTCCCCTAAATCATTTGCTCTCCCTTAAGATGCCTACATGCCTGCTTTTCTCTCCTAGTTGAAGAGGGTATATAGGCTTCTATATCTCACTGGGTTGGGGGGTATTCACTTTTCTTTCATGTGATGCCCTCATGCATATAATAAATACAATCTTTCTTCCTATAAATCTGCCTATTGTCGGTGAATTTCATAGACACAGTTATCACACTCTCAGAGGGTAGAGGGAAAGTCAAGTCTCTCATTCAATGGTTTGTAAATCCCCAGAGGTTTCTAAAATATTTGTGTCATTGCCAAAATAGGTTGCATCATCACCAAAAAGTAGCATCACATCTTAGCCTCCAGAAAATAAAGTCTTGACAAGTATCAAGATGGTAACACTCTGGATAGGAGTGGAAATGTATAGGGGCTCTCACTTCACCATGAGCCAGTAAGTTGAGGAGCAGTTGTGTTTATTCTATCTGGGAACTTCTCCAGGAAGGTTGTAAGAAGGAGCTACTCCTCAAGATAGTCCCCAGAAGAGAGAAAGGATAGGGAGCTTATGTGTCAGGCTCCCGTTTTTTGTCTTTTGGTGTTCTGTTTTTGCCTTGGTTGAGATTCAATTCATGGGGAGCTAGATTGTGTAAATAATCCACTCCTGTTCATTTAGAAAGCTGGTTTCCCCTTCTAAGGGATGGTGTTTCATGTGAGACAGAACATGGAAGGAATGCCTGGTAAGAGTAAAGCATCAATCAAGAGAAAGAGGCAGGGAGAGAGGGAAAAAGAAAGGGAGTCATAGAGGGACTTTGAGGTAGTGCATGATCTTTGATCTCAATAGAGCATCTTACATTTTTAGGTTTTAAACTCAATACATAAAACAATTACATGATTTTTTATTTTTTCCCAGAACACACTGAGTGGAGGTTACAGATGCGATTCCTTTTTTGCATGATCTTGACAAATTATGTTTCTCTCCTTCAGAATGCTTTCCAGTTTATACTCACTGGTATTATTTGATTAATAACCATAGCTTCCAAAAAATAGTAAATTTTTGATAAGAAAGATCAAGTCTGATTTTAATTTTCATTGTATCTTCAGGAGCTGGCACTTAGTAGGAGCTCAGCAAATACTTGTTGAGTAAATAAGTGAATGGATAAGATGAGTGTGCTCAAAACAATCCCTGAGTTGTTGGCACTTAGCTACATTTCAACTAGCTTCTGTGGTGAAGTTGTCGTACAGACCTAAAACACTTCTATGTTTTGTCTTTTTGTTGTTGTTGTTCTCAACGGGTTATAAACATGAAATTTTTTTTCCTTGTCTGTTCTTCAACTCCTCTGCCCACTCTTCACTTTCTAATTCCTGGGTCCTTTGGACAAGGAAGGGAGATTAGAGGAAATGACATGTTTTTATTTGTGGATGCTCCTGGGTCTCTCTAAGATGCGGATGTCCTTTGGGTGGCAAATGTCCAAATACTGGCTTTTTTGTAGAGTGTGTGTGTGCATCCTTGGAACGGAGAAGCTTCTGCAGAGGCCCCAGCTGCACTGTTGTCCGTTGATGTGGGAGATCTGCTCCAGTTCAACCCTTCCAACATCCCCTTAGCTGCTACTTCTGGTAACCTACCCCTCAGGATCTTGCTCCTGGGGTCTCTTCATCAGGAAACCTGCCCTCTTAGGCAAATGGGGGAAAAGTATTAGCAAGATGGCCCAAGCCAAGCCACTTTCCAAAGTATCTACTTGTCAAGGAGGATTTTCAGTTATAGCAATGTGAAGGGCCAATAATTGCTCTCCACAAAAGACAGAAAAGAAAAGTGTAAAACTGGATAAAATTGTCCAAAACACCCATTTCAGAGCACTCGGCATCCTCACTCCAAGCTATCCATCTTTCCTAATCCTCTCCAACATCGGACTTTCTGGCCTTTGGCCTTTTTACTCAAATCACGCCCAGGTGATTAGATGACTAAAGTTAATCTAATTCTTGTCATGGGTGTTGATAAGTATGCATGATATAATGGTTTAGCACATGCACATGCCACATTTGCAGATTACTGAATGCTTCAAATCCTTACCCATAAGGAAGAAGAAATAACAAAAAACTTCAGCACTCTTAAAAATTAGTGAGAGATGTATTTTAGATAGGAAAGAAAATGATTCTTCTAGTTCTTCCTAAGTCTATCACATACCTACGTTGCTGCCTCCTCTCCCTCCTATAAGCATTAAAATCTACATTTGTAGTTAAGTTAAAGAGAATTAACTAACTTTATAAGATTTTTGTGACAGACATTTTGAGATAATTGAAGACCTCCTGATGTGCCATAAATCCAGGAACTGAAATTTCCTGCACTAAATGATTTAGTAGTTTGTGGAGAGCTTATTCACTCAAGATTACTTCCAAAACAAGACCAAATACCCAAATCTTCCCTCCAGAGCTTTGGCTCTAATCCTTAAATTATTTTGATCCGCTTTCACTGGAGCTTCTTGTGAAAACTGAGCTATAATTGCTAGAGGCACTATAAATTAGATGGTATGTTATGTCTTTTTCTTTCCTAAAGTTAAAATGTTAACATTAGTAAGAAATTGATTTTGAGTCCTTTATTAATAAATAGATTGAAGGTTCACAGCGCCACCTAGTGGTATAACTAGTAAGTTTACGCAACTTTCCTTGAATCGAGTTGTGGTCAGAATTCTACACCAAAAATAAATTTTAAAAGTTATTTTTTAATGGAAATAATTCACATACATACAAGTATGTGTACATCGTGAGATCATTCAAAACTTCTTTAAAATTATTGAATTCAGTGTGATTAGGTTGGTGCAAAAAATATTGCGGTTTTGCCTTTTTTTTTTTAATGATAAAAACAGCAATTGCTTTTGCACCAGTCTTAGAGAAAATCTGACTTGGCTCTGCTAACTTCTAGCCATATGGCCATGAGTAAATTTTTAACATCGTTGTGCCTTGAGTTTCTAATCTGTAAAATTTGGAGGGAAAAAAAAACTATTTTTGAAGAAGTAAGATGCCACAGCATGCTGAAGAAGGATAATGAAAGTGCTGAGGGTGATGGGATTCAGGACATGCTACCCCAAAATAAGTCACCTTGGCATTTGAGAAAACAGCAGAAACAGGAAGGCCATAAAACTTAGTTGACCTTCTTCTAAAGTAGGTTATAAAGAAGCTTACATGCCCTGCCCAGAGGAAGGGAATGTCTCACAAGGACACAGAGAAGAGCCTGAACAAACAGGCCCTGCTAAGTTCCCCCAGTTTATTACCCATTAGATCATACACTTTTGTCCTCCCAGCATACTCCTGCATGCCAAAAGCCACAAAAATTACCCAGTTTTCCCTGTTTCTTTGCGATGAGAGAGAAATACTATTCCCCACAAGGGTTAAGAAATAAATGCAGAGCACGGAATTTATTTACATTAATTCAGGTTCTGAAGAATGAATTTTGCTATTTGATGGAAATATGAGAAAATAAGATACTACTTAGAGAATTTTAAAAATTGTACAAGCAATGCAGCCTGGCAAGAGAAAAACAAAAACCTGGGACATGGGAGAAAAAAGTCAAAAGGCAAGAGACTAGTGATCATAATGAGGTGAGAGAGCAGATAAGCCATAAATAAGGAAGAAAAAGATCCAGAAGGATAGGAGGTAACAGAGATTCATTCCAGAGCTTTCGAGATGAGGACGATGTCACAGGTGTGAACAGAGGTGGATGTCACAGGGGTAGAGGTACCATAAGGCTGGGTGTTGACTGATTTGTCCGGATATGGAATGCTCAAGGGCAGCAGAGAGAAAAGACCATCAGCAGAAGTCAAAACCCTTAATAATTTATGCGAGAGAGACTGATACTTAAGAAGATGACAATAAGAAAAGAATAGAGATGGGATGGGCAGATTCCATCAGTCCCAAAGCATGTAGAATTTTTGATCGAGGGTGTCAGTTTCTTCAATCATTCAATCAGCCTCTCAGTCCATCTGTGTGTGGATATGTGGATATGTCTGTGTCTCTGTCTCTCGTCTCTCTCTCTCTCTTTCTCTGTCTTTCCCTCTTTGTCTTTCTTCTGCATAGTGTCCCAAAATTCCTAGTGTAGTTTTAAGTTTTAATAACTTCAAAAGTATAAATGTTACCAACAGACACACATGTTCACACATATATATGCACATACAGAGACCAATTCAGAATCTTGAACTTGGGAAAGCTTCCAAGTTTATTCCTTGAGGTACACAAAACAGCTGGTCAACTGTTAAGACGTAACACTATTTCCATTTCAAAAAATAAGGTCATGCTCCTGGGAAATTTTTGCTAAATTACCCAGGTAACAGCTTAGAGTCCCTGGCTTTTAGCTTGCCCTTACCCCCCTCATGAAAAGAAGTAAATTACATTAAAAACATATTTTAATAAAACTGCAGTCAATTACTTTTTATAACAGGGTTCAGGACATGCTATACCAAACTGTGGTACCGTGGCATACTGAATAAGCTGAAGGAATTTGAGAACCTCAGGTACAGGAAGAACTCTCTGACCTTCCCGTGAAGCAGGTCAGAAGACCTCCATCTGCGTGATGCCCACCCTATACCTGACAGAAAGGAGCATCCTTATCTCAGAAGATGGAGGCTCAGGCAACAGGAATCTGAACCAACAGACCTTGCTAAGTCTCCCTAGTTTACTGCTTTTAGCTCATACCCTTTTTGTTCTATCATGTTTTTCCATGACTTTTCACTCATCATCAAACGTAGTATAAAACACCCTAGGTTAACCATTTCTTCAGGTCTTCATTTCCTAATGAAGACTCTGACGTCACATTATATTAAATAAATCTGTATGTTTTTGTTTCTTATTAATATATTTTCAATTAATTCGGACTCAGCTGAAAACCTAGAAGGGTAGAAGAAAAAAATATTTTTCCTCCCTTACATATATGGTAGTATATGTTATATGTTATACTATGTCAGCATATTGTTTATTATGTATTATGTATGATACACTTTTATAAAAAAACAAAACTGAAGCTATCCTATTGTTAGCATGTGTTCAGGGGTGGTGGAATATAATAGCTAAAGCAAGGACTCTAGACTTAGACTATCTTAGTTGAAAATGTGATTCATCAGCTTAATAGCTAGGTAATCTTTGGTTAGACAAACATCTTAATTAAGCCTCAACTTTTTCTACTACATAATGGGATGGTACTAATACTACTCACCTCATAGGATCATGAGAAGGATTTAAAGATATAACATGGAAAGCCACAGTAATGCATCGGAATGTTTTCCTTTTACTATAAAATTAGCTCAACCTCTTTCTATCATTTCTCTCCTCTTCCTTTTCTTCTTCACATATTAACTTGGCCTGCCTCAGCAATAATTTGAGGTAGGAAGTTTAGCCTAACTTGCTTCTGAATCTACTTCTTCCAAATTCATTATAGAAAAAAAGGTGCTTCTTTTTTTCCTAATCTCCTCTCCCTATATGAGAATTTGGGACCAAAATGTAAAACAAGTCACTTTATTTGAATTCCAGGGAGATCTTAGCATATTTGAGCTTTGTGTCTACTGACTGTAATAGATTTTGTTAGGTTCTAGTCCTTAAACCAAAAAGAAATGTAGATTTATTCTCAGCAAGCCAAATTCTCATTTCTTGCTGCTCCCTGGACACAAATGAGATGGAGATTATTAAAAGGTTAAAATATTTTTGGAAACCATAACTATTATGCCTAGCTTTAATTAACCCTTCCATTGAATTAATGACGGGGTTAATTAGCTCAAATAGGATACAGCTTTTAGTTTGGAAAAATTAAAGCCTTAGCGATTAGAGTCATTCTTTCGCCATCTTGTGGTTTCATTCCCACACTGCAGTGTGTTAAATAGATCTTTTTTATAAAAGCTGGATAGCTACATCGTTTATCTACCTAATTTTAGTATATCTTGGCATGTATTTAAAGCTGCCACTTAAAACNGATTATTAAAAGGTAAAAATATTTTTGGAAACCATAACTATTATGCCTAGCTTTAATTAACCCTTCCATTGAATTAATGACGGGGTTAATGAGCTCAAATAGGATACAGCTTTTAGTTTGGAAAATTAAAGCCTTAGCGATTAGAGTCATTCTTTCGCCATCTTGTGGTTTCATTCCCACACTGCAGTGTGTTAAATAGATCTTTTTTATAAAAGCTGGATAGCTACATCGTTTATCTACCTAATTTTAGTATATCTTGGCATGTATTTAAAGCTGCCACTTAAAACTACTAGACGATTGCATTTTGTCCTTTTTTCTTAAATGCCACATACTCAAATGTTCGGTCTTGATATCCCTCTAAAAATGGAGAATGTTTTCATATACATTTGGCAATAAATGAGAAAAGATGCAATGAGGAACAGCTGAGTTTACAAAGGAAGGCTGACACTTGCACAGTTTTGTGGGTTTCTTACTTATACACTACATTCTCTGCCAGTGTCTCATTCATAGTTTTAATCAGGACAAATAATGATACCCTTAAAGGACTCAATCAATACAATTTGACTACTTAACTTGAAGACAAACTGTTTTTGCTGTTGGTTTTATTAACTTTTTATCCATCTGTCTGGATGGTCATTTTCTACATCATCCTTACTTCATTCAAACTACTGACAAGGAGAGAGTCTGAAAGCTACCCTCATGGGCAGAGTCTTCTGCATTGGCGAGGTAGACACAGCCTCAGGGTATCAGTGCCAAGGTCAAGAAAAACTCTTAAGTTTTCTAATTCCTCATCTACTTTTATTTCTATCACAGGCTTAAAATACGTTCTTATTTACATCACACAAATAAAACAAAAATTCTCTTATGTTTCCAAAAAAAGACTACTAGAGCTAACTTTTGAAGCCAAAATGGAACCAACAATCGGAACAAGCAAGTCTGTAATTTTCCAAGTAAAATTATAACTGAGCTTCGGACTACAAACAGATTCATCCTTAAATAATGCCCTGCTTTGTCTCAGATACAGCATTATAAATGAATTCACCAGAAAAGACTTCCTATTCTTTATCAGTTAGCTATTGTAGCAAATAGCTAGCTATTTCTATCAGTTAGCTGCATATGAAACTATACCAAAACTTAGTAGCTTAAAACAGTAATTCTGCAGGTCAGCAATTTGGGTTAGGCTCAGCTGGGCGATTCTTCTGATCTTCACTGGGCTCATGCATACATCTGTGGTCATTTGCTAGGTTAGCCAGAAGATGGCTGGTCTAGCGTTGTCTCAGCTGGGATGACTTACCTCTGCTGTACATGGTCTCTCATCCTATAGCAGGTTAGCTGAGACTTGTTCTCATGATGTCTGAGCAGGTTTCTACACCTTATTAAGTCCTAAATTTGAAAGAGGCCTGAGACACATTCAAAGACTCTTGAGGCCTTGGCACACTGTCACATCTGCTGCATTGTATTGGCCAAAGTAAGGCCCAAGGCCAGCAGGATCACATTGCAAAAGGCATTTATACAGGGAAGAGTGAAGGATTATGGCCCATTGTTTGCAGTGTGCCATTTTTATACCCAATATATGTGACTGTATCACTCTTATTTGAATACTTTTATATTCATTCCTATTCAACTTAGGACAGTATTATAATAGAGCAGACTCCCAGTGTTACCAATAAGCTAATAATGTTGCCATAGCAACTTATTCAAATCATTTATACACGTTTTCCCCATAATACAAATTCTGTTTTAACATAACCATGTTGTACATTAACCCCACAGGTTATAGCTGGGAATTGATAATTAACTTCAATGCCACACAGAAAACCAATGTATCCCAGTGGGAAAAAAAAAAAAAAAAAAAAAAAAAAAAAAAAAAAAAAAAAA
Source organism: Rhinopithecus bieti (assembly GCF_001698545.2). Classification (NCBI taxonomy): domain Eukaryota; kingdom Metazoa; phylum Chordata; class Mammalia; order Primates; family Cercopithecidae; genus Rhinopithecus; species Rhinopithecus bieti. The sequence goes on from NW_016816734.1 coordinate 158,132, forward strand.
AAAGCAGTGAACTACAAATCAAATAAAACAGTTTTACTTTGGTTCTATCAATGACACCCTATGATGGTGTCTTCACAATTAAACCTAAGGACCATGTAGTTAAATGAGTTCCTAAGTTCCACTCAATTAAAATGAAAGGAACTAATAAAGAGGAGAGAGGAGAGGTAGTGCTTAGAAGGAAAAAAGTTTCCAAGTCTCATTGGATATAGACATATTTCAGGATAGTTTCCTAAAATATCCTTGTTGGGAGAAAGCCTGGTAACCTAGAAAGCTAGCTTGAGAAATAGAAGACCTGGTCTCTGCTCCCATCTCTACAACTTATTTGTCAGTGACTTTGAGAAAGAAATTGCTATCCATAAGCCAACATTTGCTCATTTCCATAAATTAAGGCAATAGACTAAGTGATTTTTTTTAAATCTCTGCCAATGCTTGAAAAAAAAAAAAAAAAAAACTGTAGCGGTTTGAGTTCTGAGTTCACTGTATATAATTACTATGCGTGCCTAACTCCCATCCTTACTCATCCTCCCACTCCACTTTGCATCCATCCTGGAAAAGAAAATCCAAAATGTGTATGTCAAATGGCCTTAATCCAGTTGGGCTAAGAGTACTTGCAATGTAAATGAGAGAATTCAATATGCTAACATTTGTAGTGAGTGACAACTTGTTTGACAATCAGATTATATGACAGACGAGACAAGAGAAGGCTGCCAACAGCATACTAGATGTGTGACTGGGGGTGGGGTGTGAGAAGTGACTGTGACATGAAAGAAATAAAGGCTTTTTTCAGGAAATGGATGATCCAACAGAGTATAAATGAAGCTGTTCTGGGGAAGGCAAATAAGACTTTCTAGATAAGCTTCATGAACACCTACAAGGCACTGGCGATTAGAAAAGGTTTAAAACCAAAATTCAAAATAGAAAGAGAGAATAGAATTCAGGGGAGGTGAGCAGGGGTGTATGCCAGAAGAGAGGAAATTTAGAGTGATTTCTAGGAATAGGACTCCAGAAGAGAACCAGCACTCAGTTTAACCCAACAAAGTCAAAAGATACTTGCACACACATGTTTATAGCAGCACAATTCACAATTGCAAAAATGTTGAACCAGCCTAAATGCCCATCTGTCAACGAGTGGATGAAGAAACTGTAGTGTACATATATAGATATGATGGAATACTACTCAGACATAAAAAGGAATGAATTGATGGCATTTGAAGCAACCTGGATGGAATTGGAGACTATTATTCTAAGTGAAGTAACTCGGGAATGGAAAACCAAACATCATATGTTCTCACTCATAAGTGGGAGCTAAGCTATGAAAATGCCAAGGTTTAAGAATAATGCAATAGACACTGGGGACTCAGGGGGAAAGGGTAGGAAGGAGGTGAGGGATAAAAGACTACAAACTGGGTTCAGTGTATACTGATCCGGTGATGGTGCACCAAAATCTCACAAATCACCACTAAAGAACTTACTCATGTAACCGAATATCACCTGTTCCCCCCAAACCTAAGGAAATAAAAAATTAAATAAATAAATAAGAATTTCATTAAAAAATACCCTTTCCTCGTGGAAAGGGAAAACAGATCATTTTTATGGGATAAATAAAGCAAGAAATGTGTTCCTGGGTAGGGTCAGGGAGGTTGCAATTTTTAAAAGGTTAGTCAGGGAAGACTTCAAAGAGAAGTGGTATGTAAGTACAGACTAGAAGGAGAGGAGTGCAAAGGTTCTCTACCACTTGTATGAGCCTGATGATTCTGAATACACACAAGACATCAGGCGAAGCAGATTTATTACTCACAGATAGGCAGCAAGAACAAATAAAAGACTAAGATCTATGGCGAGCCAACCTCCCAAGGCTCAGGAAAGCTGCTCAGGGTGGATGGAGTCTCACCTGTATGTGTCCCTTGTCAAACAGCAGCTGAGAGACCCCCAAAGCATGCACCACACCTTGGGTTTTGCACCCTGAGCGCCGCTTGGACCACCGAGTTCAAGCATTACAAGACATTCTGTTCTAGGAGGAACAAGGATATATCCTGGGCTGTTCCAGAGAGTTCCTTCTTATCTCAGGACATTGCATTCTTGGTACATTCTACAGCTATTCTAAGTATTACAATTAGCAGTCTGAGAGAGACAGGTCAGTCCAAGCCAACCAAGGACCTGTTCTACTGCAGTGAGGGGGTTATACAGGCTGACATTTGAGGACAGATGTTCAAAGCAGATCATGCCTCATATATAGTAGGATCTGCAGAGGCCAGTGCAGCTGACATGGAGTGAGCAGGTAGGGAGAGATGTAGGAGTTCAGAAAGAAGAATTAGTTTGTGGGCATGTTAGAAGGCATCTGTGAGGACTTGAACTTTTACTGAGAGGATCACAGGAAGATACGGGATGGCTTTGAGCAGAGAGACCTGACCTGATTATCATGAAAGTCATGGGGCTTTGGGCTCAGTCTGGTCATGTTGGTTACATAAACTTATTTGAGTGTCAAGAAGGGCAAATATATAACAGAATCAAGATCTCTACATCAGTTTGTTCTTTATTCAATAAACAAATATTTAAGTGAACAAATGTAAGTCTAAATTCTAGAGATACAACAATGAATATAACACATATGTGCCATAGGAACTTAAGATTTAGCAGGAGAGATAAATAAGAAAAGAGGCACAACTCAGACGTAACTTTATTTTTTTATTTTTTATTTTTTTTGAGATGGAGTATCGCTCTGTCTCCCAGGTTGGAGTGCAGTGGCGCAATCTCGGCTCACTGCAAACTCTGCCTCCTGTACTCATTCCACTCTCCTGCCTCAGCCTCCTGAGTAGCTGGGACTACAGGAGCCCGCCACCACGCCCGGCTTTTTTTTTTTTTTTTTTTTTTTTTTTTTTTTTTTTTTTTTTTTTGTATTTTTAGTAGAGGTGGGGTTTCAGCGTGTTGGCCAGCAGGATGGTCTCGATCTTCTGACCTCGTGATCTGCCTGCCTTGGCCTCCCAAAGTGCTGGGATTATAGGCGTGAGCCACTGCACCTGGCCACTTTATTTCTTTAAAAACCTAATTTGTTGTAGGTCTCCACTCAATAGTAGAAAATAAAATAAACCCTCTTCCAATTTAGTTTAGTCTCTGGTTCTCCCAGAGGTTGGGGTATTCTCTCAGAGTATGGAGGAAAGCGTATGTGACAAGAGAAAATTCACTCTTTCCATGTGTCCCACCCACTTGGCTGTGCTTGAGAGCATCTCTCCTTTCAGCCTCTTTCAGCTGGAGTGTCTGGAGTATCGGAGTGCAGGCTGTTCTCCCAGCACTGTCAAGAGCAAAGGTCTTCCCCACCACTGAGGACTAAGCTTGGGCATGGCCCCCACAGAAGGTGCCGGTCTTCTGCATCTTTCGGAAGACTGCTAACTGGCCCCCAGCTTTGGGCTACCCAATGCAAGCGAGTTGGCCCTACGCTATCAGCCACCTTCCACACACCCCAGAGGGACATGCACACACGTCCGCATCTTCTTCATGACACTCACAGGCTTCAGAAAATAAAGGAGGTTAAACTCCTATAACCACTTCCCATTAGAGGGAGGCACTCTGCAGGGCATCTCTCTACAGCCTCTCAGATGGAAAGCCAGGCACAAATGCCCTTAGCTTTTGTTTCTTCCAACCTCTCTGACTAGTCTTTATTTTCCCAACTAAAGGTGCAAACCCTGAGGTGGAGGCACAGAACAAGCTCTACACTCTATGTTTTGCTACTCTCCTCTCCCTCCCTAACCCAAGCTCCTATCCCAGCTCATGAGGACTTCCAGCCTCCTTCTGCATGATAAATGCCTTGACATAGCCTGTATCTACTCAACAATTTTGTCTCAAGATCCTTTACACTCGTAAAAAATGTGAGGAGTTCAAAGGGCTTTTGTACAGATTACATATATTTATATTTGATGTATTAGAAATCAAAACCGAGGTAATTTTTAAATATTTATAAATTAATTTAAAATAAATTTATTACAAATTAACATAACTCATATAACATTTTAGGAAAAATAACTCAATTTTTTTTCTTTTTTTCTTTTCTTTCTTTTTTCTTTTCTTTTTGGAGACAGGATCTCCCTCTTTCACTCAGGCTGGAGTGCAGTGGCACAGTCTTGGCTCACTGGAACCTCCACCTCCCAGACTCAAGTGATCATCCCACCTCAGCCTCTCCAGTAGCTGGGACCATGGGCGAGCACCAAGACGCCCAGCTAATTTTTGTGTTTGTTTATTATACTTTAAGTTCTGGGATACCTGTGCAGAACGTGCAGGTTTGTTACGTGAGTATACATGTGCCATGGTGGTTTGCTGCACTCATCAACCCATCGTCTACATTAGATGTTTCTCCTAATGCCATCCCTCCCCTTGCCCCCCACCCCCTGACAGGCCAGGGTGTGTGATGTTCCCCTCCCTGTGCCCATAGGTTCTCATCGTTCAACTCCCATCTATAAGGGAGAACATGTGGTGTTTGGTTTTCTGTTCCTGTGTTTGCTGAGAATGATGGTGTCCAGCTTCATCCATGTCCCTGCAAAGGACATGAACTCATTGTTTTTATGGCTGCATAGTATTCCATGGTGTATATGTGTCACATTTTCCTTATCCAGTCTATCGTTGATAGGCATTTGGGTTGGCTCCAAGTCTTTGCTATTGTGAAGAATGCTGCAATAAACATACGTGTGTATGTGTCTTTACAGTAGAATGTTTTATATTCCTTTGGGTATATGCCCAATAATGGGATTACTGGGTCAAATGGTATTTCTGGTTCTAGATCCTTGAGGAATTGCCACACTGTCTTCCACAATGGTTAAACTAATTTACACTCCCAACAACAGTTTAAAAGCATTCCTATTTCTCTACATCCTTGCCAGTGTCTGTTGTTTCTTGACTTTTTAATGATCACCATTCTAACTGGTGTGAGATGGTATCTCATTGTGGTTTTGATTTGCATTTCTCTAATAACTGGTGATGATGAGCTTTTTTTCATACGTTTGTAGGCCGCATTAATGTCTTCTTTGGAAAAGTGTCTTTGCCCACGTTTTGATGGGGCTGTTTTTTTCTTGTAAATTTAAGTTCCTTANAGTCTATCGTTGATAGGCATTTGGGTTGGCTCCAAGTCTTTGCTATTGTGAAGAATGCTGCAATAAACATACGTGTGTATGTGTCTTTACAGTAGAATGTTTTATATTCCTTTGGGTATATGCCCAATAATGGGATTACTGGGTCAAATGGTATTTCTGGTTCTAGATCCTTGAGGAATTGCCACACTGTCTTCCACAATGGTTAAACTAATTTACACTCCCAACAACAGTTTAAAAGCATTCCTATTTCTCTACATCCTTGCCAGTGTCTGTTGTTTCTTGACTTTTAATGATCACCATTCTAACTGGTGTGAGATGGTATCTCATTGTGGTTTTGATTTGCATTTCTCTAATAACTGGTGATGATGAGCTTTTTTTCATACGTTTGTAGGCCGCATTAATGTCTTCTTTGGAAAAGTGTCTTTGCCCACGTTTTGATGGGGCTGTTTTTTTCTTGTAAATTTAAGTTCCTTATAGGTTCTGGATATTAGCCTTTTGTCAGATGGATAGATTGCAAAAATTTTCTCCCATTCTGCAGGTGCCTGTTCACTCTGATAATAGTTTCTTTTGTTGTGCTGAAGCTCCTTAGTTTAATTAGATCCCATTTGTCTATTTTGGCTTTTGTTACAATTACTTTTGGTGTTTTAGTCATGAAGTCTTTGCCCATGCCTATGTCCTGAATGGTATTGCCTAGGTTTTCTCCTAAGGTTTTTTTGGTTTTAGGTCTTATGTTTAAATCTTTAATCCATCTTGAGTTAATTTTTGTATAAGGTGTAAGGAAGGGGTCCAGTTTCCGTTTTTGGCATATGGCTAGCCAGTTTTCCCAATACCATTTTTTAAATAGGGAATCCTTTCCCCATTGCTTGTTTCTGTCACGTTTATCAAAGATCAGATGGTTGTAGATGTTTGGTGTTATTTCTGAGGGCTCTGTTCTGTTCCATTGGCCTATATATCTGTTTTGGTACCAGTACCAAGCTGTTTTGGTTACTGTAGCCTTGTAGTATAGATTGAATTCAGGGAACATGATACCTCCAGCTTTGTTCTTTTAGCTTAGGATTGTCTTGGCTATACAGGCTCTTTTTTGGTTCCATGTGAAATTTAAATAAGTTTTTTTCTAAATCTGTGAAGAAAGTCAGTGGTAGCTTGACGGGAATAGCATTGAATCTATAAATTACTTTAGGCAGTATGGACATTTTTACGACATTGATTCTTCCTATCCATGAGCATGGAATTTTTTTCCACTTGTTGGTGTCCTCTATTTTCTTGAGCAGTGGTTTGTGGTTCGCCTTGAAGAAGTCCTTCATATCCCTTGTAAGTTGTATTCCTAGGTATTTTATTCTCTCTGTAGCAATTGTGAATGGGAGTTCACTCATGGTATGGCTCTTTGGTTTTCTATTAATGGTGTATAGGAATGCTTGTGATTTTTTTCACATTGATTTTGTTTCCTGAGACTTTGCCTAAGTTGCTTATCAGCAGGGAGTTTTTGGGCTAAGACGATGGGGTTTTCTAAATATACAACCATGTCATCTGCAAACAGGGGTAATTTGACTTCTTCTTTTCCTAATTGAATACCCTTTATTTCTGTCTCTTGCCTGATTGCCCTGGCCAGAACTTCCAATACTATGTTGAATAGGAGTGGTGAGAGAGGGCATCCTTGTCTTGTGCCGTTTTCAAAGGGAATGCATCCAGCTTTTGCACATTCAGTAAGATATTGGCTGTGGGTTTGTCATAAACAGCTCTTACTATTTTGAGATATGTTCCATCAATACGTAGTTTATTGAGTGTATTTAGCATAAATGGGTGCTGATTTTTATCAAAGACCTTTTCTACATGTATTGAGATAATCATGTGGTTTTGTCATTGGTTTTTATGTGACGTATTATGTTTATTGATTTGCGTATGTTGAACCAGCCTTATATCCCAGGGATTAAGTCGACTTGATCATGGTGGATAAGCTTTTTGATATGCTGCTGGATTCGGGTTGCCAGTATTATAATGAGGATTTTTGCATCAATGTTCATCAGAGATATTGGCCTGAAATTTTCTTTTTTTGTTGTCTGTCAGGTTTTGGTATCAGGATGATGCTGGCCTCATAAAATGAGTTAGGAAGGAGTCCCTCTTTTTCTTTTCTTTTCCTTGTTTTTTTTTTTTTTTTTTTTTTTTTTTTTTTTTTTTTTTTTTTCTTTTTTATGAGACAGAGTCTCACTCTGTCACTTTAGGCTGGAGTGCAGTGGTAGCGATCTAGACTCACTGGCAAGGCTCTGTCTCGCACGGTCATGCCATTCTCCTCTCAGTCCTACTGAGTAGCTGGGACTACAGGCACCCGCCACCATCGCCCAGCTAATTTTTTCTCGTATCTCTTTTTAGTGGGAGATTGGGTTTCACGTGTGTTAGCTAGGATGGTCTCGATCTCCCTGACCTCATGATCTGCCCACCTCAGCCACCCAAAGTGCTGGGATTACAGGCATGACCCACTGCACCCAGGTCAGGAGTCCCTCTTTTCTTTTGTTTGGAATAGTTTTAGAAGGAATGGTACCAGTTCCTCTTTGTCTCTCTGGTACAATTCAGCTGTGAACCCATCTGGCCCTGGGCTTTTTTTGGTTGGTAGGCTGTTAATTACTCCTCAATTTCAGAACTTGTTATTGGTCTATTCAGGGACTCAACTTCTTCCCTGTTTAGTCTTGGGAGGGTGTATGTGTTCAGAAATTTATCTATTTCTTCTAGATTTTCTAGTTTATTTGCGTAGAGGTGTTTATAGTATTCTCTGATGGTAGTTTGTATTTCTGTGGGATCAGTGATGATATCGCCTTTATCGTTTTTTGTTGCATCTATTTGATTCTTCTCTCCTTTCTTCTTTATTAGTCTGGCTAGTGGTCTATTTTGTTAGTCTTTTCAAGAAACCAGCTCCTGGATTCATTGATTTTTTGAAGGGTTTTTCGTGTCTCTGTCTCCTTCACGTCTGCTCTGATCTTAGTTATTTATTGTCTTCTGCTAGTTTTGAATTTATTTGTTCTTGCTTCTTTAGTTCTTTTAATTGTGATGTTAGGGTATCTATTTTAGATCTTTCCTGCTTTCTCCTGTGGGCATTTAGTGCTATAAACACAGCTCTAAATATTGCTTTTGCTGGGTCCCAGAGATTCTGGTATGTTGTATCTTTGATCTCATTGGTTTCCAAGAACTTATTTATTTCTCCCTTAATGTTGTTATTTACCCAGTAGTCATTCAGGAGCATGTTGTTCAGTTGCCACATAGTTGTGTGTAGTTATGAGGTTCTGAGTGAGTTTCTTAATTCTGAGTTCTAATTTGATTGCACTGTGGTTTGAGAGACTGTTATGATTTCCATTCTTTTGCATTTGCTGAGGAGTGTTTTACTTCTAATTATGTGGTCAGTTTTAGAATAAGTACTATGTGGTGCTGAGAAGGATGTATATTCTGTTGATTTGGGGGTGGAAAATTCTGTAGATGTTTATTAGGTCCACTTGGTCCAGAGATGATTGTCAAGTTATTCAGAACTGAGTTCCTGAATATTCTTGTTAATTTTCTGTCTCGTTCATCTGTTAGATATTGACGGTGGGGTGTTAAAGTCTCCCACTATTATTGTGGGGGAGTCTAAGTCTGTTTGTAGTTCTCTAACTACTTGCTTTATGAATCTAGGTGCTCCTGTATTGGGTGCATATATATTTAGGATAGTTAGCTCTTCTTGTTGCATTGATCCCTTTACCATTATGTAATGTCCTTCTTTGTCTTTTTAAATCTTTGTTGGTTTAAAGTCTCTTTTATCAGAGACTAGGAATGCAAATGCTTTTTTTTTTTTTTTTTTTTTTTTTTTTTTTTTTTTTTTTTTTTGCTTGGTTAATCTTCCTCCATCCCTTTATTTTGAGTCTATGTGTGTCTTTGCATATGAGATGGGTCTCCTGAATACAGCACACCGATGGGTCTTGACTCTTTATCCAATTTGCCAGCCTGTGTCTTTTAATTGGGGCATTTAGCCCATTTATATTTAAGGTTAATATTGTTATGTGTGAATTTGATCTTATCATGATGCTAGTTGGTTATTTTGCTCGTTAGTTGATGCAGTTTCTTCCTAGCATCAATGGTCTTTACATTTTGGCATGTTTTTGCAGTGGCTGGTACCGGGTGTTCCTTTCCATGTTTAGT
>NW_016816734.1:167725-196942 GCF_001698545.2 Rhinopithecus bieti
GGCGGGACCCCCCCCCAAAAAAAAAAAAAAAAGAATGTTGAATGTTAGCCCCCACTCTCTTCTGGCTTGTAGGGTTTCTGCAGAGAGATCCTCTGTTAGTCTGATGGGTTTCCTTTTGTGGGTAACCCAACCTTTCTCTCTGGCTGCCCTTAACAATTTTTCCTTCATTTCAACCTTGGTGAATCTAACAATTATATGTCTTGTGGTTGTTCTTCTCAAGGAGTATCTTTGTGGTGTTCTCTGTATTCCTGAATTTGAATGTTGGCCTGTCTTGCTAGTTGGGGAAGTTCTCCTGGATAACATCCTGAAGTGCGTTTTCCAACTTGGTTCCATTCTTCCCGTCACTTTCAGGTACACCAATCAAACACAGGTTTGGTCTCTTCACATAATCCCATATTTCTTGGAGGCTTTCTTCATTCCTTTTCATTCTTTTTTCTCTAATCTTGTCTTCATGCTTTATTTCATTAAGTTGACCTTCAATCTCTGATATATTTTGTTTTTCAGCTCCATCAGGTCATTTATGCTTTTCTCTAAACTGGTTATTCTAGTTAGCAGTTCCTGTAACCTTTTATCAAGGTTCTTATCTTCCTTGCATTGGGTTTGAACATGCTTTTTTAGCTCAGAGGAGTTTGTTGTTACCCACCTTCTGATACCAACTTCTGCCAATTTGTCTAACTCATTCTCCGTTCAGTTTTGTTCCCTTGCTGGTTGTGATCATTTGGAGGAGAAGAGGCATTCTGGGTTTTGGAATTATCAGCCTTTTGCACTGGTTTTCCTCATCTTCATGGATTTGCCTACCTTTGGTCTTTGATGTTGGTGACCTTCAAACAGGGTTGTCATGTGGTCATCCTTTTTGTTGATCTTGATGCTATTCCTTTCTGTTTGTTAGTTTTCCTTCTAACACTCAGGACCCTCTTCTGCAGCTCTGCTGGAGTTTGCTGGAGGTCCACTGCAGACCCTGTTTGCCTGGGTATCACCAGCGGGGGCTGCAGAACAGCAACAATTGCTGCCTGCTCCTTCCTCTGGAATCTTCATCCCAGAGGAGCACCTGCCAGATGCCAGCTGGAGCTCTCCTTAATGAGGTGTCTATCAATCCCTGCTGGAAGATGTCTCCCTGTCAGGAGGCATGGGGGTCAGGGACCCACTTGAGGAGGCAATCTGTCCTTTAGCAGAGCTCGAGTGCTGTGCCGGGAGATCCTCTGCTCTCTTCAGAGATGGCAGAGTTATGTGGATCATTCAAATGCTAATGCATTTCACTATACCATATCAAAAACTCACATTTGTTAGTATGTCATCCACAAAGTCTTTATGTATTGGGATGCAGTGAAGTTCAAGGTAGTAGATACAAGTCTTCAAAGATAATTCTAATTTTCACTTGAAAACTCAAATTTAACATTGGAAACAAATACTGTCAGTTGTTTTCCCTGAAGTTGCAGGCTCATGTAATTCATTTCCAAGAAAAGATGTTTGCCAAATATCCGAGTCTTAATAACAATTGCTTATCTGTCAATTGGTTACTCAAAAACTATGTTATAAAAATAGTGTCTGGTCTAGCTCACAAGTCGAAAAAAAAGTGCTTTTCCTTTGGACAGTTATGGTATTTTTTAATAGCTTTATCAGGATACAATTCACACAATTCACCCATTTGAATTGTACATTTCAATGATTTTTAGTATATTCACAGAGTTGTACATTGTACATCATAACCACAATCAATTTTAGAATGTTTCAATTACCAGCCAAAGAAACCCAATACCCTTCAGCCATCATCTTCCAATTCCTCTATCCTCCCCAGTGATAGGCAACCACTAATCTACTTTCTGTCTCTATACATTTATCTATTTCAGACTATCATATAAATAAAATCTCTTGGTTTTTGTAATAGGCTTCTTTGACTTATCATAATGTTTTTAAGGTTCATCTAACTTGTAACATGTATCAGTACAGCACTTCATTCATTTTTATGGCCAACTTAAGATCTAGGTTATCTATATGATGAAATATTATTTGATCATAAGGCCTCAAAATAAACAGCTGATGCTGTTTCCATTTTGGGCTAAATAATGCTGCCCTGAATATTACTGTACAAGTTTTTGCATGGACATATATTTTAATTTTTCTTGGATATATAACTAGGAGTGCCATTGCTAAATCATGTGATAACTCTATGTTCAATCATTTGAGGACCTGCCAGACTGTTTTCCAAGCAGCTGCACTATTTATCATTCACACCAATAGTGTGTGAGGGTTCCAATTTCTCTTCATCCTCTCTAACCCTTGTCTTTATCTGTCTTTTTTAATATTAGCCATCCTAGTGGGTGTGAAGTGGCATCTCACAATGGTCCATTTGCATTTCCCTCATAGTTAATAATGTTGAGTATCTTTTCATGTGATTATTAGCCATTTGTATATCATCAGTAGAGAAATGTATTTTCTAATTATTTATCCATTTGTAAATTGAGTTATTTATCTCTGTATTATTCAATTGTGGGAGTTCTTCACATATTCTAGATACAACTCTCATCAGATTTAAAATTTTCAAATGTTTTCTCCCATTCTGTGGGTTGTCTTTTTATTGATGTCATTCTTTGAAGCATAACTTTTTAAAAATCTGATGATTTCTTCTTTATTTTTACTTTCATCCCTTACGGCATTGGTGTCATATCTAAAAAAAACCATTGCCTAAGGCAAGGTCCACAAGAGTTACATCTATGTTTCCTTCTATAAGTTTTATAGCTTTAGCTCTTAATTTATGTCTTTGATTCATTTTGTATTAATTTTTATATACATGATGAGGTAGGTGTCCAAATTCATTCTTTTGCATGTGGATATCCAGTTGTCCTAGCATTGGTTGTTGAGGAGACTATTCTTTCTCCATTGAGTTGTCTTGGTACTCTTTTTAAAAACCAGTTGACCATAGATGTATAGATTTATTTCTGGATTCTCAATTCTGTTCCATTTGGCCTATATGTCTAGCCTTATGCCAGCACCATACAGTTTTGATTACTGTAGCTTTGTGGTGAGTTTTGAAATAAGAGAAAAATGAGAGTCTCACTTTGTTCTTTTTGCACAATTGTTTTGGTCATTCTATAATAGGTCCCTTGAATTTCCATGTGAATTTTATTGTATTTTATTTTTGAGATAGAGTCTTGCTCTGTCACCAGGTTCAAGTACAATGGTGCAATCTCAGCTCCCTGCAACCTCCACCTCTTGGGTTCAAGCAATTCTCATGCCTCAGCCTCCCAAGAAACTGGGAATACAGGCATGTGCCACCATGCCTGGCTACTTTTGTATTTTTAGTAGAGTCAGGGTTTTGCCATGTTGACGAGGCCAGTCTCGGACTCCTGGCCTCAAGAAATTCCCCCATCTCGGCCTCCTAAAGTGCTGGAATTACAGGTTTGAGCCACCATACCTCACTGTGGTTTTAATTTGTCAGTTTCTGAAGAAAAAAAAAAAACCCAGCTATTATTCTAATAAGAATTGTCTTGAATCTGTAGATTAATTTTGGGAGTACTGCTACAGTGATGTCTAATTTTAGGTGTCAATTTGACTGAATTAAAATATACCTGGATAGTTAGTAAAGCATGACTTCTTGGTGTGTCTATAAGGTTGTTTCTAGGGGAGGTTGACATGTGAGTCAGTGGCCTGAGTGGGGAAGATCTGCCCTCAATGTCGGTGGGTGCTATCTAACAGCCTGGGGCCCAACTAAAACAACAAAAAAAGAGGGGAAAGGATTTCTTCTGTCACCCTCCAGGACCTAGGCTACACTCTCTTCCTCTGCCTTTGGAAAGCAGAATTCCAGACTCTGCAACACTGGGACTCCAAGAATTAGCACCAGCAACTTTCCAAGTTTTCAGGTCTTTGGTTTCAGACTGAGAATTACACCATTGGCTTTCTGGTTTCGATCATTTTAGACTTGGACTGAGCCATGTTGCAGGCATCCCAGGGTTTTGAGCTTGCAGATGGCCAGTTGATATGGTTAGGCTTTCTGTCCCCACCCAAATCTCATCTTGAATTATAATCCCCGTAATCCCCACGTGTCAAGGGAGAGACCAAGTGGTGGTAACTGGATCATGGGGCAGTTTTCTTCATGCTGTTTTTGTGATGGTGAGTGAGTTCACATGAGATCTGATGGTTTTATAAGTTTTTGGCAGTGATCATTCTGTGATCATTCTCCTTCCTGCTGCCTTGTGAAGAAGGTGCTTGCTTTCCCTTTGCCTTCCACCATGATCATAAATTTCCTAAGGCCTTCCCAGCCATGTGGAACTGTGAATCAATTAAACCTCTTTCCTTTATAAATTACCCAGTCTTGGGCAGTTCTTTATAGCAGTATGAAGAATGGACTAATACACCTGTCATGGAACTTCTCAGCCTCCATAATTGCATGGGCCAATTCTAATAAATCCCCTTTCATCTATCTATCTATCTATCTATCTATCTATCTATCTATCTATCTGTCTTCTATCTATCAATGCATCTACTCTTCCCACTGATTCTGTCTCCCTGGAGAACTCTAGCTAATATAACTACCTTAACAATACTAAGTCTTTCAATCCACAAGTATGAGATATCTTTTTATTTAAGTCTTTCAACCCACAAGTATAGGATATCTTTTTTATTTATCCAGGCCTTCTTTAATTAAAGCAAAGTGTTTTTTAGTGTTCAGTGTACAACTCTTGCACTTCTTTCACCAAATTTATTCCACAGTATTGCATTCTTTTTGATGCCATTGTTAATGTGATTTCTTTCCTAATTTAATTTTCAGATCATTTATTGCAAGTGCATAGAAATATAATTATATTTGTATATTGCTCATGTGTCCAGGAATGGGCTGGACTCATTTACTTGTTTTAATAGTTTTTTAGTGGATTACTTACATTTTCTATATACAGAATTACATCATCTGCAAATAAAGATAGTTTTAATTTTTCCTTTCCAATATGGATATCTTTTATTTTGTTTACTTTCCTCATTGCCCTTACCAAAGCTAACAGTATAATGTTGAGTAGAAGTGGCCAGAACAGCTTTGTCTTGTTTCACATAATAGAGGAAAAGCATTCAGTCTTATACCATTAATATAATGTTAGTTGTGGGTGTTTTATAGATGCCCTTTAGTAGTTTGCATAAATTTCTTTCTATTTCTTGTTTATTCACTGTGTTTACTGTGAAGAAGTATAGAATGTTGTCAAATGCTTTTTCTGCTTATATTGGGGTGATGACGTGGTTTTTGTTCTTTATTCTATTGATGAGGTATGTTACATTAATTGATTTTCAATGTTAAAACAGCTTGTATTCTTGGAATAAATCGTACTTGGTTATGGAGTATAATCCTTTTAATATACTGCTGGATTTGATTTGCTAGTGTTTTGTTGAGGAACTCTGTTTCTATATTCATAAAAGACATTGATCCGTAGTTTTCTTTTCTTGTAATGTCTTTGCCTAGGTTTGGTATCAGGATAATATTAGCCTCATAGAATGCACTGGGAAGTGGCTTCACATCTTTTATTTATTGGAGGAGTTTGTGAATAATTGTTATTAACTATGTAAATATTTGATAGCATTTACCAGTGAAGTCACCTGGTCCTGGGCTTTTCTTCATGGGAATGTTGATATTACAAATTTCATCTCTTCACATGTTATAAATCTATTCAGATTTTTTGGTGCTTCTTGAACCAGTTCATGTATTTTGTGTCTTTCTAGATTTTTTTTCATTTCATCTAAGTTCTCTAATTTATTGCCATACAGTTGTTCAACTATGGAACTTTTGTACACAGCAGAAGTACTCTCTCTATATTTCCCAATTCATCACACGGAATATTGAAAAATATATTAACTCAAGGATCAAAATTTAATAAAATTA
This sequence comes from Rhinopithecus bieti, assembly GCF_001698545.2. Taxonomy (NCBI): domain Eukaryota; kingdom Metazoa; phylum Chordata; class Mammalia; order Primates; family Cercopithecidae; genus Rhinopithecus; species Rhinopithecus bieti. The sequence continues at coordinate 173,586 of NW_016816734.1, forward strand.
ACTTTTTACTGCCTCAGCAACGACATTCTTAAGCTATTAAAAAACAAACAAAAAAAATCTGTAACTCCTTGGTAATGAAGAATACAATGACTACTGTGGCATTTGATGCCAGTACCCAGAGGTTCACAGAGTATACTTTGAGAAGTACTGGCTTATAGGAAAGAGTCAAGTCTGGGCTATCTAAGTCATGCATATCCTTTTTCTCTTGTACCATCCCTGCAAGTGAAAGCCTTGCTTACCAGACTACTGTTTCTGCAATGTTCTTTGAACAATTTTTTTTAAAACCAGTTAAAATGTTCAACTTAGCAATGTCTTCTTTGCTCTCAGTTATACCAGTTCTCACCTTGAAGCAATGGTATATGAGCTTCAATAAATGGAGAGCTGCAGGGCAAAAAATAACAATTTCGGGGAAGAAAAAATATTGTTTCAAATTTTATTTCCTTTCACAGGCAGTCATATTATAGTTCTGTGGGTGCTCTGAAGAAGAAAAGCACTGGTGTCTATGAAAGCACAGATAATAGGTGTCAAAAATCACTTCAGAGCAGAGGCAAGGCAGGAAGGGTAAAGAAGAGCATGCCATAGAGAAAGGACGCATGCAAAAGATCCAAAGATCAGACAGCATTTGACCCAGTAGTTAACTGGAAGTCTTTTGTTTTGGCTGCAAGGCAAACTGCAAGGATACAGATCTAGAAATAAAACTGCCAAGGTAAATAGGAATGGTATGATATCCACTCACATTGATGAGGGCAGGTCTTCTTTACTCAGTCCACTGATTCAAATGCTAATCTCTTCTGGAGACATGCTCACAACACTCCTGGAAATGTTTCACTAGCTATTTGGTAAAAATATTGTTTAAAATCCTCAAATTTTATTTCCTCTCATGGGCAATCATATTATAGTTCTGTGGGTGCTCTGATGAAGAAAAGCACTGGTGTCTATGAAAGCACAAAGAATGGGTGCTGTTCATTGTTACATTAAGGACATGAGACATACTCTTCAGAGCAATAGGAGAGACGTGAAAGATCACTTTGGCTACAGTGTGCAAAATAGATTAGAAGGGCAAGATAGGAGGTCAGAAGAGCAATTAGAAGACTGTTGAAATAATCCAAATGAGAGAAAATGGGGGGCCTGAAAATACATTGGCAAAGGGTGAAAAGGAGTAGGTAGATTTTTAAAATAGAAACATAAAAACATCAGAACCGGTAAATTTTTAAGTGCAGAGAGTGAGAAAGAAGAAAATCAAGAATAATGCCTACATTTCTGATAGACTGTATGTCATGTTAAGATACACAGGAGTGGCCAGGCGTGGTGGCTCATGCCTGTAATCCCAGCACTTTGGGAGGCTGAGGCAGGTGGATCACGAGGTCAGGAGATCGAGACCATCCTGGCTAACATGGTGAAAACCCGTCTCTACTACTACAAAAACAAAAACACAAAAAAACAAATTAGTCAGGCATGGTGGCAGGCACCTGTAGTCCCAGCTACTCGGGACGCTAAAGCAGGAGAAATGCATGAACCCGGGAAGCAGAGCTTGCGGTGAGCTGAGATGGCGCCACTGCACTCCAGCCTGGGTGACAGAGCGAGACTCTGTCTCAAAAAAAAAAAAAAAAAAAAAAAAGATACACAGGTGGAGGATGGGGATATTTAGGTGAGAAGTTAATTAGCTGAGTTTGGCACAGGCAGTTTTGGGTGTTTATGAGATATGTGAGTAGTGATATATGGTGAATTATTTAACAGAAGTTTTCTATACATTGTTGAGAATAGCCAAGTTAGTTTCTGTTCATTTTTATACATACCAATCTGCAAGCGTGTGTGAGTTTCTTCAACAGCACTCAGTAGCTTGGGTGCGAGACCTGGTATGGCTGATGACTTGGTGATGATAGAGCACGCTGGGATAATCACACTGGTTCTAGCAATTCTAATTTTCAAGTGGGGAAGAAGAGCTTGTGCCACAGAAGTCAGCAACTGTGGTCCCAAGAATAAGTCTCCAGAAGCATCTTCAACTGTGCAATTAAAATTCAGGGTGGCCAATAAACAGGGCCCAGAAGAGGAAAGCCCGTGGAGGAAAAGAGAGAGATCAGCAGAGTTGCATTGTTCTCACCGGGGCTTTTTCAGAAGGCAAAATTCCTGTTGTGGCATGGACATCTTTATTCTATTCCATTTTTTCTTTTTTTCACCTTTCCTTTCTGTTTTCTAGTCAGGATTCTGAGAAGGAAAAAGCACTATATTTTAAGCTAGAAAAAATATGATACAGGAAATTAGGTGCTTACAGCCCTATTGGTAGGGATGATGTGGCAGGTCTTCTCAAATGATGCTCTTGTGACGCAGAAATGATTTTTGGGGGCAGCTATCACCTCAGAGCCTGCCCTTGTAGCTAGGCTGGAGCCACCGCTACAACTGTCTCCGGATATCCAGGAAGATGGAGATTAGTCACCTGAAGATTCAATGCAAGGACTAGGATGTCATATCAAGAAATGACAATTGCCAGCGTTACATCTCAACACCCAGAAAGCCGGAGAAGGAATACTAGAACAACATTGTGGGGAAACTTTGTGTTTCCATAACATTGCTTGCCAAAATCATGAGCCAAAAACCACTGATGAATGGCCCCCCCTTTAAATCTACCTTCCAAATCTCACGCAAGTGCATTTATTTGGCAAAACCTAACATGCATTTAAAACTTACATGAAAGGGGGTCATGGAAATGTAATTTTTGCCTTTTCAATCAATCACTCAATGGAGATGAAGGCAGAGTGGAGTTTAGGTGAGTCAATTCAGAGAACCCACATCCTGGGGATGCCAGCAACGAGGGAAATGTGTGTTTTGTTTTCTGGGGTTTTTTTTTTTTTCCAGAAATGATGTGTACCCTCCTCCTCGCCCTGTTCAGTGGATCTATGCCAAGAAATGATTAGGAAGTTACATTTCTGCCCCTCAGATGAGGAGTTACTAAGCCTTTAGTTTCTCTTAAATTTTTATTTGAGGTTTCACCTTTTCTCACACTTTCCTTGAGCCTTGTGTCACACCTGATGGACTTTTCCCAAGCCAAGGTCACTTTCAGATCAGACATCCTATTGAGTGGCAGGTACTATTCAAGGCACTAAACACATAAAAATGAAGAAAGGAATTGAAAAGCCTGTTCTTTAGGAACATTATATTATTATAGGGATGGTAAACAACTAATATAATTATTAAATAAACTACAAGCTATTTTAGGAGGTGGCCAGAGCAGTATTTAGTCCAAGGCTATTTGTCCCCCACTACTGAGGCAAGATACTTCTGAGTAATTTTATTAATGCCCCATGTCTCATGAGGTTTTCCAGTCTGACTGGTGAGAACAGTCACTATGCATGGTTTCTCCAGGTCCTCTCAGTTATTTCCCCAGCCTTGGGTGGTCTCCTCACAAGCATGAGCCAAACGTACTCTGCCTAACACTTTGGGAAACTCTCCAGGGCTCTCGGTCCTGTGAACTGTAGTTGCCTTGGTCTCCCCTGACTCTCAACTTGGGAAGTCTACTAGCTCTCCTTGGGTTCCTCCTTCCTTTTGTCTCACATTCACAGGATAACTGTGTTGTATTTCATGATGTCCATTGTTTTGTAATCCACTATTTCATGTATTTTCTCTGCTTTGGGGGTTGTTTTAGGCAGGAGGATAAATCTAGTCTCTTTTACTCCATTATGGCTGAAAGCAAATGTTCTGACAACAGCCCCTATATGTCACAGTTGGTATGTTTACTAATTTTATGAAATGGTAGGACAAGATACATGAATATTAAGCTCCGACTCCATCACTAGAGAGCCACATTGATACTTAAATGTTGATGACTATAAATTTTATGAGGGATGGTATGATGGTTAATTTTATGTATCAACATGATTAGGCTGTGGTACCCAGTTGTTTGGTCAAACATCAATCTAGACATTGCCGCGAAGGTGTTTAATATGCAAATCGGTAGATTACACTCCATAATATGAGTGGGCTTATCCCATCAGTTGAAGACCTTAAGAGAAAAGACTAAAGTTCCCTAAAAAGGAAAAAATTCTGCTTCCAGACTGTATTCAGACTCAAGACCAACATCAACTCTTTCCTGGGTCACCAGCCTTTTGGCCTGCCCTGCAGATTTCAGACTTAGCAGTTCCCACAATCTTGTGAGTCAATTTGTTAAACACTTTCAAGATATTGGATTATATATATAACCTTCAATTGGTTCTGTTTTTCTGAAGAATCCTGACTAACACAGTTGGATATATGTCTGTCTTTTTTACAGCAAACCCAAGGGAACTGGAATAGCTGTTAAATAATTCAAACCTGTGCTATCTTGAGTTCTTTGTGGCACTTCTTTATTTAGAATACCAAGACATATATAATCCAGTTTGTCTCTGGAAATAGTCTACTAATGACAGAATATATTCAATTGGTCAAAACTTAAGGAAATCAAAAGTTTGCTCCTCTGCTGGCTATTGCTGACACACAAGGCCCAGAATCAGAATTTTAAGGTTGGTTCTATTTTCTTTAGTATGTTCTATATCTGAAATGTCTATTACTTTAATCCTAGTGTCGTTTTCTCCCTGTGTACTTCTCACACACTATTACCCAAACTCATCTCTCACAGTATTAACAGTCACAGGGATTGTGGTGAATCAGAATAATCCCCAGGACTTTTCTGACAGAGATACTAAGGAAAACAGTCTTTTGCTTTGCAGCATGGCTAGAAGAATGTGTAACTAGGACTGCTTGTGGCCATCTTCTTCACTTGCAGCAGGAGAGAATGTAAGTCACACAGGAAGAGTGAAAGAAAGAGTCAAATATTCTCTGCCATGGAAGAATCTCAATTTCTAGCCTCAAGTCTTTGTTTTCTTTAGATTTTCTTTCTTGTGAACTGCTGCAATATCCTTCACAATAATGGGAGCCAATAAATACATTTTTGTCTACTCTATTAGAACTGGGTTTGCGGGTGCCTGGAACTAATAGTGATTGGACATATTTGCACCTTCTTGTTATTGGAGATTCCCATAACAAGAATTAGAGGTGTAGCAGAGTCAGAGTGATTGGACTGTACCACTGCAGGGAGAACACATGTTCTAACATGGTGGAAAGATTTAATGTGTGATTCAAAATTATATTTTCTCAGAGAGTCAGGAGAGATCCGGAAGCTAATATTTTGATGAACTAAGTTATCTTACAAACTATCTTACCATTGATCATAAAAAATTCATTGGTTACCAAAAATTACTTTAATTAATTGCCTAATGAAATTAATTAATTGTTTTAATGCAAAAACACAGATAGAAAAACAACAATGAGATACCACTGTATACTACTAGGATGGCTATAATTTTTTTAAAAAAGAAAATAGTAAGTATTACTGATGATATGGAAAAATTGAAACCCTTATGCTTTTGCTGGTAGGAATGCAAAATGGTGCATTCACTGTGGAAAACAGTTTGGTGGTTCCTCAAAATGTTAAACATAAACTTACCATATGACCCAGCAAGTCCACTCTTACATACATACCAAAAAGAAATGAAAGCAGAGACTTAAACGGATACTTGTTCATTAATGTTCACAACAGTATTATTAATAATAGCCACAAGTTACAAACAACCTGAGCATCCATCAATAGAGGAAGGGACAAACAAAATGTGGTATATACATACAGTGGAATGTTACTCATCTATGAAAAGAAGTTAAGTTTTGATACACGTCACACACGAAGAAACCCTGAAAATATACTAAGTGAAATAAGCCAGATACAGAAAGGCAAATATTTTAAGATTCCACTTACATGAAATATCCGGAATAGACAAATTCATAAGGTAGATTAGAGGTTACCAGGGGCTGGGGGAAGTGAGAATGGAGAGTTATTGCTTAATAGGTATAAAATTTCTGCTGGGGTGATGAAAATTTTGAAAATAGATAATGGTGATGGTGGCATAACATTATGAATATAATCAATGCCACTGACTTACATGCTTAAAAGTGGTTAAAAATGGTGATTTTATTATATATATCTCTCAAATATTTATATTTTACCACAATAAAACAAATGATAAAGCACATACACATACACACACAACTAGAGAGACAGTACTATATGTGTGTTGACTAAGAACAAAAGACAATGGCTGCGGGTCAAACAATTTGAGGTTCAAGTAGAGATCTTTGGGAATGTTCTTGATTCATTTGTATCTCAGTTTCTTTATCTGCAGAACTAGGATAGGAAGTACAATAGCTAGTTCATGGTGTATTAGTTCATTCTCACATTGCTATAAAGAAACACCTGAGATTGGGTAATTTATAAAGAAAAGAAATTTAATTGGCTCACAGTTCCACAGGCTGTACAAGAAGCATGACTGGGGAGGCCTCAGGAAACTTACAATCATGGCAGAAAGAGAAGGGGAAGCAGGCACGTCCTACATAGCTGGAGTAGGAGGAAGAGCAAGAACCGGGAGGTGATACACACTTTTAAACAAGCAGATCTCGTGAGAATTCACTCACTATCTTGAGAACAGCAAGAGGGATGTCTGCTCCCATGATGCAATAACCTCCCACCATGCCCCTCCTTGAAAATCAGGGATTACAATTTGACAAGAGATTTGGACTGGGGCACAAATCCAAACCATATCACATGGGTTGGAGGAAAGATGATATTTATATAAAGTAATAATTTAGCATGGTAAACATGGTGGGTAACTATTAAATATTAGCTATTGTTACCATTATTATTGAGTTCACTTTCTACTTCAGTAATCTCCACATTACCCCACAGTACTGAAAATTCTTCTTATAATTTTTTATATCATTATTTATTTAATTTGTATGAAATAATTATTTTAAAATTATATTTTCAATCCGGAGCCTGTATACGTGGTTAAAATCTTGAATTTCAAAGCATAGGCTAAAAACCTTAGAAAATAAGGTAAGGGAAACTACAAATAATATGAAAACCTTGAGAATTATATGTGACATTGTGTTGCCTCTGGGATGCCAAGCCATGACAGTGCAAAAATGAATCTTGCCCATCCACAACCAATGATTGCATAGAATGTTACAGTACCAGCAGTTATCTTAAAATCCCAGTATGTACTCAGGTACTCTTTAAAAAGTTAGTACATGCAATTATTGTGCAGATAACAATTAGCCACAATCACCTATATATTCATGTATGTTGTGCAGGAAATCCTGAGAGACGATTGCATAAAATTATCATTTAAACTTCAAAGGTAAATTATTGGAATATCCCATTGTCTAAGAGCACTCAACTCCTGGCAGAACAATTTAGTGAAAAGTACAATTAAGCAAACAAAAAATAGTTTGAAACTCACTTCAATTGTAAGGTAAAGTGAAAATAATGGAAGTGGTAGACTTGGAAAAATCCAGCTATTTTAGATCAGAAAATGACTCACTTATCTATACAAATGGCTAAACAATATGTGAGATGATGAGAGTAGTTCATTCCAGTTCTTTATATAAACAACTGAACTATTTCATGCCACTATTGTTCATGTTCTTATTGTTTCTTAGTTTATTGTACCAAACCATATTTTTAAAAGCAAAAAGTAAATAAACTTTATCCTTTAGAAAGTTGGTGAGGGGGCCGGGCATGGTAGTTCACGCCTGTAATCCCAGCACTTTGGGAGGCTGAGGCAGGTAGATCACCTGAGGTCAGGGGTTCCAGGCCAGCGGGGCCAAATGGTGAAACCCCATCTCCACTAAAAATACAAAAATTAGCCGTGCAGGGTGATGGGCACCTGTAATCCCAGCTACTCAGGAGGCTGAGCCAGGGAGAATCTCTTGAACCCAGGAGGCAGAGGTTGCAGTGAGCCGAGATCGTGCCACTGAACTCCAGCCTAGGCAACACAGAGAGATTCCATATAAAAAAGAAAAGAAAAGAAAAAAAAGTTGGAGAGGGACAGCTCGGTCTCACCTATAATTAGGTCAAAATTTCTTTGAAGATTTAAATTTTGCTCAACAATTTATTTGGATTTTCCCTCCACATTATTATGTCTCTGTGTTAATCTTTAAATAATGTTCTAAATTATTAACAAGGAAAAACTCTCATTTGTCACATCGGTTAGAGCAAGATGATCTTTCATTTTCTTACTGATTCTGAAAAATTGATATAAAATAAAGAAAGCAGACACTGCACACTCAGGTAGTATCTCTTCTCTATCTTGGTTTTAAAACAGTTGCAGGGTTTGTTTTTTTTAAAGGGATTCTCAATGTGGCAAAAGTATTTTATGTTGTCAGGGTAATCACTCTAAAGAGACATGCAAATTATCTGGTAGCACCTTCAGACATATTAATTGTTTCTAGGGCTGCTTGACAAATTACTTCAAACCTAGGGTCTTAAACAAGAGAAACTTATTACCTCAGAGTTCTGGAGGCTAGAAGTCTGAAATCAAGTTGCCAGCAGAGCCACACTCCCACTAACGGCTCTAGGGAAGAAACTTTCCTTGCCTCTTCCAGTTTCTGGTGGCTCCCAGCATCCCTTGACTTGTGGCAGCATCACTCCAAGCTCTGCTTCCATCTTCATATGGCCTTCTGTGTATCCCTGGGTGTCCTTCTGTCTCTTAGAAGTGGATTTAGGGCTGACCGTAGTACAGCATAACTCATCTTGATCCTTACTTTACATCTACAAAGTCCTTATTTCCAAATAAAGTCACATTCTGACATTCCAAGGGGATGTAAATTATTGGAATCATTATGCAACCTAGTAAACTAATGAAGGGAATGGGCCTTGGCTTCAGACAAATTTGAGTTCAAAAACCCAAGTCTGTCACTTTCTAACTCTGTGACCTTAACAAATCATACATCTCTGGACTTCAAAGTTTGTCCTCATAGATAAAATACAGTGAGGTTGTATTCAACACTGGAAATATTAACTAAGCTCTGTTCAAGTATTTGGATGTGGTTTTAAAAATGTCTAATAACATACCTAAAGAGTGGGAGTAAATCAAGTAGTGGAAAAGGAATGACTCTTCATAGTTGATTCTTTAAGATATTCTGAGCAGTTTAATGTTTAAAATTGTAACATTTTTATTCTAAGATAATATAGATAGGCTAAAAAGGATAGTGAACGTATTGCTGAAATACACCACTTGAAGGAGCCAACTGAAAAAAATAAAATATAATAATTAGTGGCATAATCCAGGTCATTAAAAACTGTTTCAAACTCATTTCTTATTTCAAATCCTATTGTGAATACATTTCCTTTCAATAATAGCCAGTATAAAATGGTAGTATCTTATACTCACTGCTAGAAGCTGAATCTTGCCCCTGAAAAATTTATATGTTGAAGTCCTAAGCCCTGATACTTCAGAATATGAGTGTGTTTGGAAATATATCCTTTAGAAAGTACTTAATTTTGGCCGGGTGTGGCGGCTCATGCCTGTAATCCCAGCACTTTGGGAGGCTGAGGCGGTGGATCACCTGAGGTCAGGAGTTGGAGACCAGCCTGGCCAGCATGGTGAAACCCTGTCTCTACTAAAAATACAAAAACTAGCCGGGCATGGTGGCGGGTACCTGTAATTACTGCTACTTGGGAGGCTGAGGCAGGAGAATTGCTTAAACCTGGAGGCAGAGGTTGCAATGAGCTGACACTGAGCCATTGCACTCTAGCCTGGGTGACAAGAGTGAAACTCCATCTCAAAAAAATAAAATTAAATTAAATTAAATAAAATTAAACTAAATTAAAAATAAAAAGTACTTAAGTTCAGATGAATATGTCAGGATGGGTGCTAATCCATTATGTGCTTACAAGATCAAATTTTTTAAGTCTGTGGTGCTTCTTTCTGGCAAGCTTAGCAAATTCATACAGTCACCATTCATTTTTGTATACCACACTCAATCTAATCATATTCAGATTTCTTTTTTAAAAAATCAAGAAGAAGCACATCATTGTCTGTTGACTTCTCTATGTGAACACACTGTCTAGATTGGCATGTAAGTACAAACTGCACAGATAGCTGGTGCTTCACTGAGTCCAACTTGTTTCCCAGAACAAAGGGAACTTTGCCTTACAGATAAATCTAGGACTCTGACTATTAGAATCTAGAACACTAGCTTCTGCTTTGTTTTTTTCTGTCTTTGTTCACTAAAATTCAGAAAAATTCCTAGGTCTAATATCATGCAGGGTCACCCTATTACAATACTATGGAGTTTCAGAGAAAGGAGAGCTCACATTGGATCAGGGGATGGGAAATGCTTCATTAGAGGGTGGCATTCAAACGACACTTCTTTTTTTTTTTTTCTTTAGGGGAAAGTGAGAACGCAGTCTGTCACTATCACAAGTTATGCAGTTGAGTTTCCCACATTTGGGGAAATTGCAGGGGTCAGCACATCCTGAGTGCAATGGATAAGCCTTGCCCTGGGAAAACCACCTTCGTGATCATGGTATCTCCTCTGCCAGCTAAGTATCAAACCATACATGAGAAGGATAGACAGCAATTAGCAGGCAGTATACTTTAATTGGAAATAAAAGACTAAGAAAATCAGTGAAGTCTGGAAAATTTGGTATTTAGAGAACATGGAATGGTTTCATATCATTAAAGCATGTATATGTTTAGGGGGGTGGTGCATAATGACTTTAAAAAGTATTCTAGAAACAAGTTATTAATGATTATAGTAAGGTTAAAAAATGTGGATATTAGCCCAAAGGACAAGTGTATTTCAACTCACATGGCATATCTGTTCAAAATAGTTTCCTGAGCCCCATTCACGAATGAATACATCAGAAGATCTGCCAGCAGGCCTCCAAAATGTGCATTATAGCTAGCTTCCCAGATGCTGCTTATTATCACATTAAAATTTGAGAACTACTACAACAGATATCAGGAAACTATTAAATGGCCCTGCAAATTTTTGAGCAAAGAATAACCAAATTATATCTATACTTTAGGATGATTAATCTAATAGTGATAGGTATTGAAGACAAAGTAGATATGGGTTTAGGAAGTTGATGCACCAGTCAAGGCAAGAGACAATGAAAGTTTAGATAAAAGTGGATATAAAGGACTTTTTATCTTACCATGTTAAAAATATGACGAAGGTTGGAATGTAGAATTTTATAACTCACATATAAGAGGATGAGATAAAGAAGTATTGAGGAAGACTGTGATGGTTAGTATTGAGTGTCAACTTGATTGGATTGAAGAATGCCAAGTATTGTTCCTGGGTGTGCCCGTGAGGGTGTTGCCAAAGAAGATTAACATTTAAGTCAGTGAACTGGGAGAGGCAGACGCACCCTCAATCTGAGTGGGCACCATCTAATCAGCAGCCAGCACAGCTAGAATAAAGCAGGCAGAAGAAGGTGGAAGGAGCTGACTTGCTGAGTCTTCTGGTCTTCATCTTTCTCCCGCGACGGATGCTTCCTACATCAGACTCCAAGTTCTTCAGCTTTTGGACCATTGGACTTATACCAGTGGTTTGCCAGGGGCTCTCGGGCCTTCGGTCACCGACTGAAGGCTGCACTGTTGGCTTCCCTAGTTTTGAGGTTTGGGGACTCGGACTGGTTTCCTTGCTCCTCAGTTTACAGACAGCCTATTGTGGGACTTTACCTTGTGAACATATGAATCAATATTCCTTAATAAATTCCCCTTCATATATACATCTATCCCATTAGTTTTGTCCCTCTAAAGAACCCTGACTAATACAAAGACTAAGGATTAAGTTGCGGTAGGGTTAATTAGAGATAGGGGCATCATAAGGAAAAGCCTGTTGAGCATTTAAGCAGGAGTACATGATGTATTCAGACTGAGACATGTTGAATTTTGCTATTCTGGTAGGACACCCAGAGCAAGACATTCAGCTGGCTGTCTAAAATATGAGCTGGAGTCTAAGAGCGATGTTTGAGCTGAAAATACTGATTCAACATTTATCTGGAAGAGATGATGATTGAAGCAATCTGAATGGATAACACTTGGCTCTTATCTATCCAACATAGGCCATAGGAGAAAGTCACACAGAACCAGTGAATTTAATGACAAACCACAAGAATTGTAAGTTGAAATTTTATTGTTATGATTTCTTATATTGTTAAGTTTATAATAGTTTACATTATGATCAGTGCCTAAAATTACATTCTCTAGGCCTTAGGTTCATTTTTAAAACTATAAAAAAACAGCCCTTACAATGTAATTATAATGAACACATAGTATTTTTCTTGTGAAATCAAGTACAGTAACAGCTAAAGAATTGTGTCACCTGGGTCATCCTAGTCCTTACTGTTTCCAGTATCTTCTGTATTTACCTTGCAAATTCTCAGTTTTCTTTATGTGGTGCCCATTGGTTGAAAACTTTCTGAATCTTTTCATTTTGACAACTTATCTGACCATGACTTGATTGTTTGGTTACAGATTCAAGATTCGAAACCATTTTTATCCCAAGCTTGGAAATAACTGTTATACTACCAGTATTGCTGATGCGCTCCCAATGCTGATGCTTATTCTTTTGTAACGATCTTGTTTTATTTGTCTCTGAAAGCTTCTAGGATTTCCTTTTTATCATTAGGAGTACAAATTGTTATCAAAATGATGCTAGATTTTATTTTTCTTCTTGGCTCTTAAGGTACCCTTTCAATCTAAAGAAATCTTTCTATCTTCAGTTAAAAAAAATTGTCTTTCATCATTTTCTCCTTTCTACTCCCTCAAGTGTGTCCTTATGTGATTTCTATGAATGCTGTACCTACTAAATCTACCATGTCCCTTAACTTTTCTATCATGTTTCTCATCTATGTATTTTATTATTTATCTCTATGACTTTATCTTTCAGATTGCCAATCTTTTTTTCAACTGTGTTCTTTCTAATATTTAGCATGTATACTGAATATTTACATTTCCAAGAACTCTTTTGTATCTTCTAATTGCTTCTTTTTTTATAGTAGTCATCTTTGTTTTATGGATCCAACGTCTTTAATACTCATGAAGACACTAACTAGAATTTTAATTTTTTTTTATTCTCTTCTCTTACCTAAATTGTTTCTTTTTCATCCAGGTGTTGGTTGTTCTGTCTGTTCATCTTGATCTGTCTCTTCCATTCTATTCTTTTTCCTCTGTGTGAATTGCATCTGCAGTCTGGTTGTCCTGTTTCCCCAACAATCCTTTTGAAGAGGAGATTAGGCTTCATAGAAAGGCATGATACTTGTCAACAGGCAGACTTCCCTGTTAGATAGGTGGCCTGGGAACAGACCAACAGACAGTCAAGGCTACCATTTGACAAAATAAAGAGGGGTTTACTCTGAAGTCAAAGTGCTTTAGCCTTTTGTACCCATGAGTGCACCACCCTATCCTTTTAATTTTCCTCTGTATTATTTTGAAGGACCCCAAGATCTATTCTACTTCTTTCTCCAGATCCACCCAAACCAGAAACCTGCCTCAGGACCCAATCAATTTCTTTCAAATTATGATATTTAGTCTATTACCTGAACCAAAAACCTCTGGGTTAGTGGTTTAAACGTTTTCCATCTTCTTTTAGCTAGCAGTCATAATTATTAAAGTTAAATAACATTGTGATACTGTACCTTACATTCAGTATCAACAACAAAATTACCTTGCTTTCTTTTAAGAGACTTTTTAAGAGTAGTTTCAGATATATAAAAAAAATTGAAGGAAAGTACAGAGTTCTAGTATGCAACCTCTTTGATATACACACAGTTCCCACTATTAGCATCTTGCATTAATGTGGTACATTTGTTACAATTGATGACCATCACCTCGCATTGTTATAGCACTTTATTTTTTATAAAAACATTGAGTTATCTCATTTAATCATCAGGTAATAGATGTCCAATAAATATTTTTGAATCCCCATGTCTTGTGGGAGGGGCCCAGTGGGAGATAATTGAATCATGGGTGCAGTTTCTCCCATACTGTTCTCATGGTAGTGAATAAGTCCCACAAGATCTGATTGTTTTATAAGGGGTTTCCCCCTTTTACCTGGCTCTCATTTTTCTCTTTTCTTTATTTTTTCCTTTTCTTTCTTTCTTTTTTTTTTTTTCTTTTTGAGATAGAGTCTTGCTCTGTCTCCCAGGCTGGAGTGCAGTGGCGTGATCTTGGCTCACTGCAACCCCTGACTCCTGGGTTTAAGCAACTCTTCTGCCTCAGCCTCCCAAGTAGCTTGGATTACAGGCACCTGCCACCACGCCTGGCTACTTTTTGTATTTTTTTTGGTAGAGATGGGGTTTCACCATGTTGGACAGGCTGGTCTTGAACTCCTGACCTCAAGTGATCCACCTGCCTTGGCTTCCCAAAGTGCTGGAATTACAGGCGTGAGCCACTGCACCCAACCTCATTTTTCTATTTTCTGCTACCATGTAAAATGGGCCTTTTGCCTTCTGCCATGATTGTGAGGCCTCCCCAGCCACGTGGAACTGGGAATCCATTAAACCTCTTTTTCTTTATAAATTACCCAGTCTCCATTATGTCTTTATTAGCAGTGTGAATACAGACTAATACTAATAATCTTCCTAGTAAGATTAGGAAGTTGTCAGAGGAAGAAAATGCTCAAATGCTGAAAGACAGATATCTTCCCTTCCCAACATTGGGAATGACAATTTAACATGAGTCTTGGGTGGGGACACAAAGCCAAACCATATCATATGGAAATTTTTAATTGTTTGGTTGATCAGTGATCCTTACCCCGGCATTATTGAAGAGTTAACTATAACTCTTTTAAAAAAATACACACACACACACACACAGAAGAATATTTACTTAACACTGCAAGGAATATTTAAGAATATGTATCTTAAACAGTACCTTACTTAAGAAGGTAAAATTAGATGTATTACTTTAAAATCAGTGATAAAACTTTGTTTTAAAATTCTGGCCGCAGAATTAAAATATAAAATACAAATTATTAGTTACACAAGAAAAATACTCATTTCAGTGATGCACACACATATATACATATATGTATATTTTGCAAATAACTTATATACTGAATTTATATTTACTATATAAATCTTTAAAAGCTGAAAGTTTATCAAATCAGCAAGTTCAATAAGTGACTATAGATTATATAAACATGGAAAATCAGTTATTTTCTAATATCCCATCATTATCCATAAAATATTTTATGAAAAAAATATTAATACATACAACAAGAAAATTAAATGTCATGTAATAAATTGCTTATAAGAGTCCAATTAATTAGACCACATAGTACCCATGTCCTTTGCCATGTGACTTTGCAGTTCCTCTTTCCAAAGAGGTGAAGTCTATCCCACCTTCTCACCCCTGCTAAAATTTGGGGTGGGAAGGTGGTGATTTGTTTTGGCCAATACAGTAAGTCTAAGGTTCTAGAGACCTTGAATATTTTTGCTTGTTGCTTTTTTGTTTCTGCCATTGCCAAACAAACAAACCTTGTCTAGCTCACTAGCCTGCTAGAAAAGGAAAGATATACAGAACAACCAAGTTGTCTCAGTCATCCAGCAAAAGCCATCTTAGATGAGGTAATATCAGGTGATCTCCAGATGTGAGTGACTGCAACCAAGATTAGCAGAGTTACCTCACCAACCAGCAGCTGACCACAGTCAAATAAGCAAACCCAGTCAAGATCATTCAAGCCAAGCACAAATTAAACAAGCCTGAGAGACTCATAAGTTAAGTAAATGTTTAATATTAAATGCCACTGAAGTTCAGCAGTTGTTACACAGCATTATTGTGGCAATAGATAATTGATACATACTATTTAAAGACTTGACTAACATGGAAATAAATATGTTCTTACATTTTCTAGATTTTCTAAATGGCTCTAAAAGAGTTAATACTCATATAGCCTTTACTATATGCCAGGTGCTGCTCTTATTTAGACCCCATAATAATCCTCTAAGAAGGTACTATTATCATCGTCATTTAATAAATGATATAACTAAGGCACAAAAATTTTAGTTTCCCCAGATCTTACAGCTCAGTGGTGGAACTAGGATTAGAACTTTAGTAATATGGCTTCAGAATCCATGGTCTTAACCAGTGCACTATAATACATTTTGGACATTTTGCTTACAAAATTAAAATATATATTCTTTANGTGTATGTGCCACATTTTCTTAATCCAGTCTGTCACTGATGGACATTTGGGTTGATTCCAAGTCTTTGCTATTGTTAATAGTGCTGCAATAAACATACGTGTGCATGTGTCTTTATAGCAGCATGATTTATAATCCTTTGGGTAAAAATATATATAAATATATATTTTCATGTATTATAAATATACTATATATATGTGTGTGTGTGTATATATATATAGAGAGAGAGAGAGAAAGAATATAATTTTAGTAAAATAAAAACTATTTGGTATTATGCTAGCTTGGTACAACCTACATTCCAGCCTACCCATACACACATCTTCAGCTATGTTGAGAGTAGAAATGAATCCAAACCAAGCCAGTCAGATTTTTTCATCAGAAAGTATAAAATTGGAACAAAGAAAGAATTCGTCAAACTTTGAGCTGGAACTCTACAGGGTCACCTCTGAAGCATATGAAGAAGCCAAAAATATCAGTCTACAAAGAAAAAGATGATGAAGCAGATTTTTAAATAGAACTGGAAATCAAAGACCATGACACCTCCTAAAGAGAGGTGTTGTCTTAGTTCCTGATAGATTTTCAGACATGGTTTCAGCACCTCATGAGATTCAGTAACAATCTTGGCCTTGATTCCAATAAGAAACCCATATATTCTCTTATTAAGTTCTTCCTTTCTTCCTAAAATAGTTTGAGTAGTTTTTTGTGGTAGATAGAATAACATTACCCTGAAACATGTCCACATACTAATCCCAGAACCCAGCAAAAGGAACTCTACAGATACAATTAAGGCAGGGATGTTGACATGAAGAGATTATCCTGTATTACTCAAGTGGGCCTAATTTAATCACAAGGGTTTTTGTAAGTGAAAGAGGGATGCCAATAGTGAAAGCAACAATAAAACAATGGGTTGAGAACATAGAGGGGAAAAGTAGAGGCAAGTTGTTTTTTCATTGCAAATTTGCCTAGGGTATGATTTTACAAAACAGTGTTTAGCAGTTTCTTTAAAAGTAAGGATAGTCCTGCCATACAATCCAGGAACTGTGCTCCTAATTTTTGGCCACTTGAGTTGAAAACATACAGTCACACAAATACCAGCACACAAATGTTTATAATGGTTTTATTCATAATTGCCAAAATCCAGAAGCAAGCAAATGTCCTTCAATGGGTGAACAGATAAGCAAACAAAGATGTATTTATACAATGGAATTTTATTTATCAGTAACAAAGGAATGATTGACCTCTAGTTTCCAGTCCAGCATGTAAGGAACTGTGAGTCACCATTTCATCCTAAGAAGTAAAAAACTGAACAAACAGAAATCAATGACTCCTTTGAGATATAACAGACAGTTGGGGTCACAGGGCAAATCACTGCACCTCAAGTTGGAGAGACCAACAGCCATAGCTTGCTGTAGCAGAAACTCACAAATACAAACTCACCAGGGGAACCAGTGGTGGAACAGGGAAACATTAACTATAACTGATGAATTGCTGAAATCTCAGCATGGAAAAGTCTGAGAGATAAAAATTCCAGTGGGGGGCCAGTTAGCCAATCACTGACGGTCCCACATTTTTTGAGTTTTGCCTCCAGGAACTCAAACAGGTTCTCACAGTGAATATCAGAGAAAAAACAAATAGCCTGTGCTTCTGGCAGGGGGAGGGAAAAATAAACCATTTTGAAATATGCCAGAGCATTCTGTTTTTCTTAACAAGGTTTTCCCATAGGAGAAACTAGTTAACCAAACCCTAACATGCTGAGGCTTTATCAAAGTCTAACTAATGGGGGATGGGAAATACTCAACTCCAGCTAGCTCTGGTGTTCCATTTGAAAGAAGAGAAATACCCAGTGCCAGCCCATGTTAGCCATCCTTTCCCACCTAAGGGGAAGGAGGTGGAAACTGAGAAATATGTGTGAAGTTCAAAGTTCAGAGGCAAAGGCTCACTAGAAGACTGAGACCTACTCAAATGTTTACAGAGTGATTCCTCCTCCCCACACTTAACCACATGTTACCAAAAGCCTATTATTTACTGCAGTTCCTTTGATTCTATACCTTATGTCCAGCTACCAAGAAAACATTACAAGACACATTAAAAGGCAAAAACCACAGTTTTTAAAGAGGCAGAGAAAGCATCAAAGCCAGGCTCAGATATAGCAGAGATGTTGAAATTATTAGACTAGGAATTTAAAACAACTATGATTAAGTTACTAAGGGCTCTAATGAATACAGTGAGCAGCATGAAAGAACAGATGAGCAATATAAGCAGAGAGATAGAAATTCTAAGAAATAACCAAAAATAAATGTCACAGTTAAAAAAAAATACTGTAAAAGAAATAAAGAATACCTTGGATGGACTTATTGGCAGACTGGATATGCTGAATAAAGAGTCTCTGACCTGAAATATATCTTAATAGAAACTGCCAGAATTGAAAAGCAAAGAGAACAGAGATGATATATATATACACACACATACACACATATATATACACACATATATATATGTGTGTATATACATATATTATATCCAAGAAGTATAGGACAACTACAAAATGTATAACTACATGTAATGGGATATCTAGAAAAAGAAGAAAGGAACAAAAGAAATATCTAAAAAAAAAATGACCGAGAATTTCCTCAAATTAGTATCAGACACCATCCACGGATCCTCGAAACTCAGAAAAAAATCCAAGCAGGATAAATGAAAAACAAAAAAACAAAAAACAAAAAAGGACAAAAACCCTACACCTAGGCACATAATTTCAAACTACACAAGATGGAAGATAAAGAGAAAAAATCCTGGTCTATGGCCATACCACTCTGAATGTGCTTGATCTCATCTGATCTTGAAAGCTAATCAGACAAGAGAAAGAAAGAAAGTGTATTCAATTAGGAAAAGAGGAAGTCAAATTGTCCCTGTTTGCAGATGACATGATTGTATATTTAGAAAACCCCATTGTCTCAGTCCAAAATCTCCTTAAGCTGATAACTAACTTCAGCAAAGTCTCAGGATACAAAATCAATGTGCAAAAATCACAACCATTCCTATACACCAAAAACAAACAGCCAAATCATTAGTAAACTCCCATTCACAATTGCTACAAAGAGAATAAAATACCTAGGAATCCAGCTTACAAGGAATATGAAGGACCTCTTCAAGGAGAACTAGAAACCACTGCTCAATTAAATAAAAGAGGACACAAACAAATGGAAGAACATTCCATGCTCATGGATAGGAAGAACCAATATCGTGAAAATGGCCATACTGCCCAAGGTAATTTATAGATTCAATGCCATCCCCATCAAGCTACCAATGACTTCTTCACAGAACTTGAAAAACTACTTTAAAGTTCATGTGGAACCAAAAAAGACCCCACATTGCCAAGACAATCCTAAGCAAAAAGAATAAAGCTGGAGGCATCATGCTACCTGACTTCAAACTATACTACAAGGCTACAGTAACCAAAACAGCTTGGTACTGGTACCAAAACAGATATATAGACCAATGGAACAGAACCAGAACAGAGGCCTCAGAAATAACACCACACATCTACAACCATCTGATCTTTGACAAACTGACAAAAATAAGAACTAGGAAAAGGATTCCCCATTTAATAAATGGTGCTGGGAAGACTGGCTAGCCATATATAGAAAGCTGAAACTGGATCCCTTCCTCACACCTTATACAAAA
The DNA here is from genome assembly GCF_001698545.2 of Rhinopithecus bieti. Classification (NCBI taxonomy): domain Eukaryota; kingdom Metazoa; phylum Chordata; class Mammalia; order Primates; family Cercopithecidae; genus Rhinopithecus; species Rhinopithecus bieti. Next base: position 193,294 of record NW_016816734.1, read on the forward strand.
ATTAATTCAAGATGGATTAAAGACTTAAATGCTAGACCTAAAACCATAAAAACTCTTCATTCAGGATATAGGCATGGGCAAAGACTTCATGACTTTTAACGCCAAAAACAATGGCAACAAAAGCCAAAATAGACAAATGGGATCTAATTAAACTAAAGAGCTTCTGCACAGCAAAAGAAACAACCATCAGAGTGAACTGGCAACCTACAAAATGGGAGAAAAATTTTGCAGTCTACCCATCTGACAAAGGGCTAATATCCAGAATCTACAAGGAACTCAAACAAATTTACAAGAACAAAACAAACAACCCTATCAAAAAGTGGGCAAAGGATATGAAGAGACACTTCTCAAAAGAAGACATTTATGCAGCCATCAGACACATGAATAAATGCTCTTCATCACTGGCCATCAGAGAAATGCAATCAAAACCACAATGAGGTACCATCTCACACCAGTTAGAATGGCAATCATTAAAAAGGCAGGAAACAACAGATGCTGGAGAGGATATGGAGAAATAGGAAAGCTGTTACACGGTTGGTGGGAGTGTAAATTAGTTCAACCATTGTGGAAGACAGTGTGGTGATTCCTCAGGGATCTAGAACTAGAAATACCATTTGACCCAGAAATCCCATCACTGAGTATATACCCAGAGGATTATAAATCATGATGCTACAAAGACACATGCACATGTATGTTTATTGCAGCACTATTCACAGTAGCAAAGACTTGGAACCAACCCAAATGTCAATCAATGATAGACTGGATTAAGAAAATGTGGCATATATACAGCATGGAATACTATGCAGCCATAAAAAAAGGATGAGTTCATGTCCTTTGCAGGGACATAGATGAAGCTGGAAACCATCATTCTCAGCAAACTATCACAAGGACAGAAAACCAAACACTGCATGTTCTCACTCATAGGTGGGAAATGAACAATGAGAACACTTGGACACAGGGCAGGGAACATCACACACTGGGGCCTGTTGTGGGGTGGGAGGCAGGAGGAGGGATAGCATTAGGAGAAATATCTAATGTAAATAATGAGTTGATGGGCGCAGTAAACCAACATGGCACATGTATCAAACCTGCACTTTCTGCACATGTACCCTAGAAATTAAATTAAAAAAAAAAAAAAAAAAAGGAAGAAAGCTAAGCAAGATTGGATTTGGTTAGTACTTGAATGGGAGACCATTAGGCAATACCAAGTGCTGTAGGCAAAAACAACAACAACAACAACAACAACAACAACAAAACAGTAACATCCTGAAAGCAGATAGAAGAGTAAAGAAAAAAGCCACAAAGACCACCTTACTTATACAGAAGAAAAGATAAGAATTACATCTGCATTTTCAGAAATTATGCAAGCTAGAAGACAGTAGGGTGAAATATTTAAAGTGTTTAGCAAAAAAAAAAAGAAAAAAAAAGAAAAAAAAAAAGAAATTACTAACCTAGAATTCTGTAACCTGTGAAATTATCTTTCAAAAATAAAGGAGAATTAAGACCAAAATTGATCATGCAAGGATGCAGAGAAAAGAGAAAAGAGAACTCTTATACATTGTTAGTGGGAATGTAAACTAGTATATCCACTATGGAAAATACTATGGAGATTTCACAAAAAAACTAAAATAGAGTCCATTTGGTCCAGCAATCCCACTATTGGGTATCTTCTCAAATGAAAAGAAATCAATATATTAAAGGGTTACCTGTACTTACACATTTATTGCAGCACTATTCCTAATAGCAAAGATATCAACCTGTGTGTCTATCAACTAATGAATGGATAAAGGAAATTGGTAGGTGTATATATACACACACATATATACACATATATGTATATTACTATGTGTATATATATGTGTATGTGTATATACATACACATACACAACAAAATACAATTCAACCATAAAAATAGTGAAGTCATGTCATTTGCAGCAACATGGATGGAAATGGAGGCCATTATCTTAAGTGAAATAAGCCAGGCACAAAAAGACAAATATTGCATGTTCTCACTAATATGTGGGAGCTAAAAAATTTAATCACATAAAGGTAGAAATTGGAAATATAGATAAGTGGGAAGGATGAAGAGAAGTGTGTTAAAGGATAAAAACATACTGTTAGAATAAATAAATTCAATGTTTGATAGCAGAGTAGGGTAACTACAGTTACACAAAAATGTATTGTACTCAGGTGTTGAACACCTTAAAACCCTGATTTGATCACTACACATTATAAAAACGTAACAAAATTTCACATAACAACATAAATGTGTACAAATAAAAATAATAAAGACCACTTTGAAGGTCAAAACTTATAATAAAATAAAATTGAAAATTGAAAAAAATAGAAACAAAGAAAAGGGACAACAAATGAAAAATAGTAACAAATATGGTAGATACTAATCCAACTATATCAATAATCACTTTGAATGCCAATGGTCTAAATGCACCAATTAAAAGTCAGAGATTGCCTGTAATCCCAGCACTTTGGGAGGCTGAGGCAGGCAAAACATGAGGTCAGGAGTGTAGACCAACCTGGCCAACATGGTGAAACCCTGTCTCTACTAAAAATACAAAAATTAGCTGAGCATGGTGGTATGTGCCTGTAATCCCAGCTACTCAGGAGGCTGAAGCAGGAGAAGTGCTTGAACCCAGGAGGCAGAGGTTGCAGTGAGCCAAGACTGTGCCACTGCATTCCAGCCTAGGCGACAGAGTGAGAGTCTGTCTCAAAAAAAAAAAAAAAAAAAAAAAAAAAAAAAAAAAAAAAGAGTAAAAGTCAAAGCGAATCAAGAAACAAGAATCAACCATGTGTTGTCTATTAGAAACTCACTTGAAATACAAAAACATATACAGATTAAAAGTTTACTGATTCCAGACAGGACAGACTTTAGACCAAGGAAATTTATTAGGGATAAAGATAATCATTGCATAATGATAAAGGGGTCAATTCTCCAAGAAGATATAACAATCCTTAATGTGTATGTGCCCAACAACAGGGTATCAGAATACATGAGCCAAAACCTGATAGAAGTTTAGTGAAAAAAAGATAAACCCACTAATAGTTAGAGATTTCAACATTCCTCTATAAGAAATGTACAGATTCAGCAAGCAGAAATCAGTGAGGATACAGTTTTACTCAACAACCCCATCAAACAGCTGGACACATCAGACATGTATAGCCTACTTCATCCAACAGCAGCCTAATACATATACTTCTCAACGTCACATGGAACATTCACACAGATAAATCATATTCTGGGTGATAAAATACACCTTAACAAAAATTTTTTAAAATCTTTCATACTGTATTGTATTGTACCTTTTCTATGTGAAGGTTTTTTTTTTTTTTTTTTTTTTTTTTTTTTTTTTATTTTAATTTTAAGTTACATGTGCACAAGTTGCAGGTTTGTTACATATGTATACATGTGCCATGTTGGTGTGCTGCACCCATTAACTCGTCATTTACATTAGGTATATCTCCTAATGCTATCCCTCCCCCTTCCCCACTCCCCACAATATGCCCTGCTGTGTGATGTTCCCCTTCCTGTGTCCAAGTGATTTCATTGTTCAATTCCCATCTATGAGTGAGAACATGCGGTGTTTGGTTTTCTGTTCTTGTGATAGTTTGCTGAGAATGATGGTTTCCAGCT
>NW_016816734.1:197121-202221 GCF_001698545.2 Rhinopithecus bieti
TAAAATAAAATAAAATAAAATAAAAGTAAAGTAAAATACCTAGGAATACATTTAACCAAAGAGGTGAAAGATCTCTACAAGGTAAACTACAAGACACTGCTGAAACAATTCACAGATGACAGAAACATATGGAAAACATCCCTTACTCATGGTTGGGAAGAATCAATATCATTAAAATAGCTATACTGTCCAAAGCAATCTACAGATTCACTGTTATTTCTATCAAACTATCACTGTAATTTTTCACAGAACTAGAAAAAATTAGCCAAAGCAACTCTAAGCAAAAAGCACAAAGCCTGAGGCATCACATTACCCAACTTCAAATTATACTATAAGGCTACGGTAACCAAAATAGTATTGTATTATACAAGAACAGACACATAGAACAATGAAACAGAATAGAGAGCTCAGAAACAAAGCTGTACACTTACAGCCATTTGATATTTAACAAAGGTGACAAAAATAAGCAATGGGAAAGGGACTCTCTATTCAGTAAATGGTGCAGGATAGCTGGCTAACCACATGCAGAAGAACGAAACTGGACCCCCTACCTTTTATCATATACAAAAATTAATTCAAGATGGATGAAAGATTTAAATGTAAGACCTCAAACTATAAGAATCCTAGAAGAAAACCTAGGAAACACCATATTGGACATTAGCCTAGGGAAAAAACTTGTGACTAAGTCCTCAAAAACAATTGCAACAAAACAAAAATTTACAAGTGGGATGCAATTAAACTAAAAAGCTTCTGCACAGCAAAAGAAACTATCAGCAGAGTAAATAGACAACCTGCAGAATGGGAGGAAATACTCACAGACGAGGTGTCAGACAAAGGTCTGATATTCAGACTCTATAAGGAACTTAAATAATTGAACAAGCAAAAAACAAACAACTCCAGTTAAAAATGGGCAGAATACATGAACAGACACTTCTCGAAAAGAGACGTATAAGTGGCCAAAAGACATATGAAAAAATGCTCCACAGCATTAATCATCAGAGAAATGCAAATCAAAACCATAATGAGATACCATCTCATACCAGTCAGGATGGCTACTATTAAAAAGTCAAAAAGCAACAGATGCTGGTGAGGCTGTGAAGAAAAGAGAATGCTTACACACTGTTGGTGGGAATGTAAATTAGTTTAGTCACTGTAGAAAGCATTTTGAAGATTTCTCAAAGAACTTAAAATTTGACTCAGGAATCCCATTACTGTGTATATATCAAAAATAAATAAATAAATAGTTCCAGCAAAAAGACACAAGAACTCATATGTTTATCACAGCACTATTCACAATAGCAAAGACATGGAATCAACCTAGGTGCTCATCAACAGTGGACTGGATAAAGAAAATGTAATACATATACACCATGGAATACTACACAGCCATTAAAAGGAACAAAATTATGTCCTTTGCAGCAATATGAATACAGCTGAAGATCATTATCCTTAGCAAATTAAAAGATAAATTTTCTGTTCTGAAGAACAGAAAATCAAATACCACATGTTCTCACTTATAAGTGGAAGCTAAACTTTGGGTACTTATGGACATAATGATTGCAACAATAGACACTGGGGGAGAGAGAGAGGGATGGGAGCAAAGATTGAAAAAATAACTATTGGCTACTATGTTCAGTACCTGAGCAATAGGATTAATCATACCCAAAACTTCACATCATGCAATATAACTATGTAACAAACCTGCAAATGTACCCCTCTGAATCTAAAATAAAAGTTGAAATTATTTTTTAAAATGACATATACAAGAAACCTATAGCTAACATCATACTTAATAATTAGATATTTGAAGCTTTCCCACTAATAGGAACAAGGTAAGAATATCCCCTCTATCACTTTTCAACATCACAATGGAAGTCCTAGGAAATGCAATATGACCCCCCCAAAAGAAGCAAATAAAATGCCCAGTAATAAATGGAGAGAATCATAAAATTATAAAATATTTTCCTTTTCAATACACAAACAGGCTTCAGTATCATAACAAGAGGGTACAACTTAGAGAGCTGCAAGACACAAACTCTACTTAGAGTTATTACAAGAATTTCTTCAATTTGATCTACAAAAACAAAAACAAAACAAAAGGCTAACTTCATATTTAATGGAAACTGGACACTTCCCACTACAATTTTGAAGAAGGCCATGTTGTCCCCTCCCACTATTGCTATTCAACATCCTACTGGAAGTCCTAGCTAATGCAATAAAACAATAAAAAGACATAAAAGGTATACAGATTGGGAAGAAAAAATAAAACCCTTTGTTCTTAGATGAATGATCATCTATGTAGAAAATCTGAAAGAATCAACAAAAATGCTCCTGGAACTAATAAGCAATCACAGCAGGGGTGTGGAATACAAGGTTGATACACGAAAGCCAAACCCTTTTCTATATACCAGTAATAAAGAAGTGGAATTTGAAGTTTAAAACAGAATATCATTTACATTAGCATCCAAGAATTGAATTTCTTAGGTACAAATCTCACAAAATATGTACAGGATCTACATGAGGAAAACTACAAAACTATTGATTAAAGAAACCAAAACGGAATTAAATAAATGAAGAAAATTTCATGTTCATGAATGGAAAGACTTAACATTGTCAAGTTGTCAGTTCTTCCCAACTTCCCAGATTCAAGGCAATCCCAGTCAAAATCTCAGCAAATCATTTTGTGGATAATAACAAACAAATTTTACAGTTTATTTGCAGGGGCAAAAGACTCAGAATTGCTGATACAATATTGGAGAAGAACAAAGTTGGAGGACTACCACAAGCTGACTTCAAGACTTATTGTAAAGCTACAGTATTCAATGTAATGCAGTATTGGTAAAGTCTTTCAACAAATGGTGCTTGAATAATTGGCCATGTTCATACAAAAAAAAAAAAACAATTACCTAGATACAGCCTCATTTATTGCTGGTGGGGATGCAAAACGGTACAACTACTTTGAAAGAGAGTTTGGTAGTTTCTTACATAGCTACATATACTCTCATCATACCGTGCAGCAATCATACTCCTTTGTATTTATCAAAGGAATTGAAAACTTATGTTGTACACAAAATCCTTCAAATGGATGTTTGTCGGCCTTATTCATAATTGTCAAAACTTGGAAGCGACCAAGGTGTCCTTCAGCAGGTGAGTGGATAGACTGTGGTACATCTAGACAATGGAATATTATTCAACAATAAAAAGGTAGCCATCAGGCTTTGAAAACATGAAGGAAATATGAATGCACATTACTAAGGGATGGAAATCAATCTGAAAAGGTCACATACTGTACGACTCAAACTATATGACATTCCGGAGAAAGCAAAACTATGGAGACAGTAGAAAGATCAGTGATTGCCAGGGATTAGGGAGGAAGGTGGGATGAATACGCAGAGCATAGAGGATTTTTAGTGTAGTAAAACTACTCTGTATAATCCTGTGATGGTGAATACGTCATTATACGTTTGTTCAAACACAGAGAATGTACAATATCAAGAGTGAACTCTGATGTAAACTATGAAGTCTGGGTGATAATGATGTGTCAATCTAGGTTCATCAATTGTAACAAATATACCACTTTCTTGGGGGATATTAATAACAAGAGAGTAGAGGCAGGAAGCATATGGGAAATCTCTGTACCTTCCTCTTAATTCTGCTGTGAATCAAAAATTGCTCTAAAAAATAAAGTCTTTGAAACAAATAAGAAATGATCTATGAAGCCACAAAAAGTCAATGAAGGAAACTTAATTGCGTTTTTTCTAAGTGAAATAAGCCAGTCTGAACAGGTTATATATTATATGATTCCTATTATATGATTCCTATTATATGACATTCTGTAAAACACAAATCAAAAAAAAATTCTGTAAAACATGAATCAAGAAAAGGTCAGTCTTTGCCAGGGATTCAGGCAGAGGAGAAGGTAGTTAAATCGGAAAAACGAAGAAGATTTTTAAAGTACTGAAACTATTCCATATGACACTGTAATGATTGGTACATGACACTATTTATAAAAATCTGTAGAAATTTACAGTATAAACAGTGAAGGCTAATGTATACAAATTTTCATGAAGTTATTTAGGAAGTCAGGATATCCCAGTATGGAATGCAGAATACGACAAAACAATCTAACTGTATTACAAAAGTATAAAACAGCCTCACTGAAGGGGGAAGAAAAGAAGGGTGCTGACCTAAGTAGCTCTGGAAATGAGTGGAGTCTGCAATTCTAAAGACAAAACAAACTGAACATAAACTGATAAAGTTGTTTCCCATTGAGGTACAGGTTAACAACTCTGAAACAGCTGTAGAGCTATGCATCACTTAACAAAGGGAATACATTCTGAGAAATGCTTCAATAGATGATTTCATCATTATGTGAACATCATAGTGTATACTTACACAAACCTATGACGTACAGCTTCCTACCCACCAAGGCTATGTGGTATATATAGCCTATTGCTCCTAGGCTACAAATCTGTACAGCATGATATTGTACTGAATACTGTAGGCAACTATAATACAATGGTGTTGGTGCATCTAAACATATCCAAACAGAAAAGGCACAGTAAAAATACAGCATAAAAAATTTAAAATGGGCCAGGTGTGGTGGTTCAAGCCTGTAATCCCAGCACTTTGGGAGGCCAAGGTGGTTGGATCACCTGAGGTCAGGAGTTTGAGACCAGCCTGGCCAACATGGTGAAATCCCATCTCCATTAAAAATATAAAAAATTAGCCAGGTGTCGTGGCGGGCACCTGTAATCCCAGTTACTCAGGAGGCTGAGGCAGGAGAATCGCTTGAAACTGGGAGAAAGAGGTTGCAGTGAGCCAAGGTCACACCATTGCACTCCAGCCTGGGAGACAAGAGTGAAACTCTGAAAAAAAAAAAAAAGATTAAAAGTGGTATACCTCTATAGAACACTTAATATGAATGGAGCTCAGAAGACTGGAAGTTGCTCTACATGAGTCAGTGAGTGGGCAGTGAGTAAATGTAAAGGCCTAGGATATTTCTGTACACTACTATAGAGTTTATAAACACTATACATTTAGGTTACACAGAATTTATAAAAACATTTTTTCTTTCTTCAATAATAAAATTAATCTTAG